>NC_056751.1:654556002-654671633 GCF_019279795.1 Protopterus annectens
AGCCTATATTTCTTGAATGCTTTGTCATTTTTGTTTTAATAAATGGAATACTCATATTTTTATGCACGTCACACATATCGGGCAGGAGGAGTATATATTCTTCGTCCTTTTTGTCATGCTGACATGCACTATGATATTTACCTTGCACACTTTCATTTCTGCGATCATACATCAGTTGTCATTTGTTTAGGGAGCCCTCAGAAATCCTCTTGACATTTATACCATGCCTTGCTGCTGGCTTTAAATCTTTCATTCATCATTCACGGTCAAGGATCACAAATTTTCCAAGACAATGCAAATGGAATCAAAGCTCACAATATGGAAGCAAAAAAATACGTTTTATGATCATCTGAGTAATTTAGTTTTACTGCAATCATTTATTCTATGAGGCACTTATCTTTGTGGAAGAAATGACTGAACATCAAAGCAGAATTATAAGCCCTTAATAAATATTAACATTCTTATAATGGGCATTATAGTGAAAGCCAGGCAGAGAGCACAGCTATACTAGCTTTCATCCCATTTTATAAAAAAAGTGAAGAAATCCCTCTTAAGCAGTAGGAATGACAAGCAAGCTTCATCCCTACTGGAAATCTAACACACCAAAACTGTTTTGAAAGTATTTATTTATTCATCTTATTAGGAAAGAATTGCAGCATATGCACAAGGTAGCAAAATGCATATTTCCTTTCTATATCAGTATATCAAATCAGAAGCTGAAATTCTCCTTTTGCACACATTGTTAGATGTCAGATGTATGACTTTTCATTTAATCAAGATAGTGCTTATATCTAATGGCAGAACCATCAACAATGCATATGCAGAAGGGTTCAGTCAGTGCAAAGTATTCAGTATGGTGGCTGAAATGTGTTAGTAAAGTTTTGTATCTATTATTATATTTCATTGCGTGTTTAGTGTATTTGTGAATCTTTTGCTACCTTTGAAATGTGTGTTTTAATCTTAAGCAGTCGAAAACAAGATTACTCCCTTGTAGTCATTCAGAACTTTTGCATTTAATTGTATTTACTGGGATTGTAGACATCACTCACACAGCTACAGCTGCTTCCATTACCTTGTACTCTATATAAATGTCCTGCCAAACACCACACCCCACATTTTAATGCAGATTTTACATTCCTGCTCCTTCTATGGGACAGCCCAGCAGCAGATATTTTTATTTTTTTCTTCACATGCTGGGTCAAAGGTGACTAATGGCATTGAGAATGGTATAAATGTCTGATGCCTCCTAAAGAAAATGACTTACTTCTCAAAAGGAGTGAGTTGGTGATATTCCCTTGCTGTGTACTTAAAGCCTTCTGTTTGTGAGAAAAAACTTCTTCAGTTTCTAAGGCAAGTTCATTAGCTACAAAAAGGCATTTGTTTTTGGAAAAAGGTGGAAATGCTCAATTCATTTTTGTGTAAAAGACAGACTCATTCTGGCCCACAAACATACAAGTGATAGCTGCACATTGTTGCATTTAAAGAAAATATATTTGTCCACCAAACAGAAATAATTTTCCTTAAGGAAACAATATATTTGTATAATTTTCATGCAATATTTTGACACTATATTGGTTTAGACAGATCTGATAATAGTAAATGTACAGCATTCATCATAAAGTTAACTGCCCAGTCAGTGAACATGTTCTGGGGAATGAAGTCAACTTATCTGTACTATTTATTCTGAGGAAGTCTTCTTTTACTGATCTCCATATATAAAATAATCAAACTTCATCAGCTAAGGCTGTCATTAATTGCACATGGTATGGATCAATAGGACTAACTCATTAGTTTAGCAGGAAGTTGATCCATGGAGGCAAATATATAATGAAAAACCTCAATCACCAAACATGCCAGACATGTTTGCACATTTATTTCTGTATTTATCAATGGATCAAGTAATTTATTAAAATTAATAATACATTTTCATCAAATTCCCAGACTTCATTCAAAGATGACTGCCATGCTGTAAACACTGCTAAACTGCAGCTCTTCAATTAACCTGAGGAAAATCTCTGATCTGAGTGGGTATCAGGAGGTTTAAACATCAAATTGACGATAAAAAGTTGCATTTATACTTACCTAATCTAAAATCAGTTAAAAAAGTGGGAAAAAAAAGTATTTATCCATCAGGATTACAAGTGATTACTTTGCTCTGAAGAGAGAAACAAACAAAGGACTGTGTGCTTTCTTTATTCTGCCTTTCTGCTTGGGGAAAGAAAAATCTTGCAACAAGGAAGAACCATGGAAACAACTACTACTAAGACAAAGTTGTCAGAGCTACAGTCGCCAGTAAAGGATGGAACTGCAAAAAAACAAAGGATTACTAGACAGCAGGAACAACAGAAACCAGAAACTAGATCCAGGACTGATCAGCCACTAAACATGGAGGATATCAAACACGCTTTACTACCTATACAGGAAGCGCTAAAGGACTTGACCTCACAAATACAAACATTTGGAGTTTTATGCAATCAATTGCTTCAGAGAATGGACAAAACTGAGACCAGAATTTCTGAAATAGAGGACAAAATTGACATGCTGGAGAAAAAATCAAAGGTATGTGATGTGGATGTACAAGCCATGCAAAATAAACTTATTGATTTAGAAGCAAGGTCTAGAAGAAATAATATTATTATAAGAGGAATCCCTGAAAACATCCAGCATGCAGAGCTAATACCAGCCATAACACAAATATTTGAAATCCTGTTAAATGATGCTGATGGGGTGAAACAGATTGTAATAGAAAGGGCACACAGAGTGCTGAGAGAGGTACAAGCTTCTACTATGCCTAGACCTGTATATGTTAAGATATTGAACTTTCAAGATGTTAGCAAAATACTGTTTACTGCAAAAAAAAAATGGTGGCTATGTTGTGTGGAAAAATGTTAAAATATTTCTGGCTCAAGATTTACCATTACAAGTAAGGCAGGCTAGACAGTCTTTATCTGCTTACTGTAAATTTCTGATTGATAAACAAATTAAATTCCAGATGAAATACCCCAATATGCTTACATTTATGGTGGATGGCACTAAATATTCTGTTTCCAATAAAAATCAGGCAAAATAAGTGTTTCTGAAAGTTTTTAAAGTTCTACCTGCATCAGAGGGCTGAAAAGAACTTCCATTGAGACTGCCATGTTCCTGTAGTCAGATCCAGCATGTACCTCAAGGCTTTTCTAATCCTTTGTTTCTTCACTAAACTGTTCAGGCCTCTGAAAAAGCAACAAAACTGTTTGTTTATGCTAATCTGAGGGTCTGCTGTCTGGTTTCCAGACTTTTATGACCTCCAAGGTCTATTTCCATTGTGGGGTAAACAGGAAATGCCTGGATTTCAACTGAGAGTGTCGATTTGGATGTAACACTTCCTGTGGTCCTGCTGTGAAAGAGGTCCCCCTTCATGAGTATTTCTGATGGTTTCCTGGCTTGAGAAGACAAAGAGAACTGAAAATAATATGTTAATGTTCTTTTTATAACAAAATAACATTACAGTATGTACTTAAAGCACATAATAACATGTACTTTTACTATTTTTTTCTTCTTTTATAGGTGTGAACCAAAATAATTTTTTTTACTATATGCAGTGAGTGGCAGGCACTGTGTAGGGTACAGATTTAAAATGTAGGATGCATTTTTTTCTCTCTCCTCTCTTCTGTAAAAAGTTTATGTACATAATGATTGCAACAAAACAGATACTTAAGGTAGGATAAAATAAGTACCCAATCTACTAAAACTTTCCTTTACACAGTAATAACCTTAGAAATGAGATTTGTTTAACTAATAGTTAAACCAAAGCTGTAGTTAAGTAGCGGTGTTTGGTAGGGAATGTGTAGTTTAGACTTTGATGTAGATATGCTAGAATATATAGGTTGTAAGTTTAGGAAATGTTTTAAATGTTATTACCCGAAGTTTTTCAATGTGTTGGTGTGTTTAACCTTGTTTATATTTTCTTTTATACAAGACCTATATAAATCCTGGTCCAGGGGTAAAGTGGGTAAGCACTGGTTAGGGACGGGATGTAGGAAATGCTTCCAGATTAGATATAGTGTACAGTCAATACATGTCAATTTGATAATTCCCCTCTTATATTGTTATTTGATACCAAAACCTGCAAATGTGGGAGTTGAACTCATGGAATGTTAAAGGGCTCCAGAACTTGAAGAAGAGAAAGCTGTTGCTACACATATTATTACAGGACAAAGCACTGTTTGTATTTCTACAGGAAACACATTTGATGAATGAACAATGGAATGATATTAGAAAAAAGAACTGGATTAGAGAGCTAGTGACATCAGAAGGTAAGACAAACAGTGCGGGAGTGGCTATAATTATCAAAACCCAATACAAAGATAGGATTTTAGACTCCAAAGTGGATCCAAATGGGCGATGGTGTTATGTGATTTTATCGGATAATGCATTTGATAAACCTATCCTACTTTTGAATATATATGCCCCATGTAATGATCAACACAGTTTCATAGCATCATTATATCAAATATTAACACAATATGATGGTTATTATTTTGTTGTGGGTGGGGACTGGAATACCTATCAAAATCCAAAGTTGGATAGGTCTTGTCCACAAAGAGCATTTAATAAGCAGGCCGGGATAGCATTGAATGATTTTAAGGAAGATTTTCAATTATATGACCCCTTTTCTTATTCACAAGATATTAATAATGCAAATAAATACACCTTCTATTCACCATGCCACAAAATGTGGGCTAGAATAGATTACTTTTTGATATCTAAAGCACTACCGAATTTAGAACCAGTGGTGGTTATACATACTCGTCATCTATCAGATCACTCAAAAATTTCGTAAAAATTTTCTAAAGATTTAAAAGACACAAGAAGGCATAGGGGTTATAATTGGTCACTCAACCCAAATCTTTTAAGTAAAAAAGAGATAGCAGATGGAATTATAAAATGTTTGAAAGAATTTACAGATAGCTTGAAGCTCCAAAAACATACTCCTGACATTGAATGGGCGACAGCTAAAGCTCAAATTAGAGGATTTCTTATACAAAAAGCCTCATATTATAAGAAAATTCATAATAGTGATATTCAAAAACTAGAAATAAGAATAAAACAACTTGATAATGAGCTGATTCAGAATTTTAACGCTCAAACTGAGGAGGAAATGTTGAAGCTTCAAAGGGATCCCTTTTTGCTTCATAATAATAAATTAACACTTCAAGAACATAGGTGTTTAGTGAAATATGCTAATAATGTTCAAATACCATCAAAAGCACTGGCAAGGATTATAAATCAATCAAAAACAACTGGATATATTTCGGAAATACAGTATAACGACACAATATATTCTAAAACTGAGGATATTGTTGGTGTTTTTGGGAAAATCTATACTAAGGTGTATGAGGGGCAAACTGATAGGTCTCTACATAACCAGAATAAAAGTTTTCTGCAAAAAATTAACTTTCCAGAATTAGAAGAGAGCCTGCAAAGTGACCTGATTAAACCTATTTCTAAAGAAGAAATAGTATATACAATTCAACATATGAAAGCACATAAGTCGCCAGGGCCTGATGGTATTACAGCTGAATTTTACAAAGAGTTTGCTGATAGTTTTGGAAAAGAATTGTCTCATGTATTTAATTATATAACTAAAAATAAAATTAGTGACCCCACCTCAATGCGTCAAAAACAATTTTCATACATAAAACCAATTCAGATCCCCTTAACCCAGATAATTACAGACCAATAGCACTAATGAATATGGATATGAAAATTTTAACATCAATTATAGCATCAAGACTAAAGAAGGTTTTGATATATCTAATTTCTAAGGAACAAGCTGGATTTATGGCAACTAGACAAACTAGCGATAACACACTTACACTGCATAATATGATGACGTATGCTAAACAAAACAACTTTAATATCTATGCTCTTATAATAGATGCCCAGAAAGCATTTGATAGAGTAGACATAAAGTTTTTGTTTGATGTGTTACCCTATTTTAACTTGCCCCAAGAATTCATTCAGATACTACAAATATTATATAGTAATCCATACACTACGCTATACATCAATAGGACTTATTCTAACAGAATACAGATTAAAAATGGTACTCGTCAGGGTTGTCCCATGTCCCCCTTATTGTTTAACCTATATCTAGAACCCCTATTTTTATATATCAAGCAAAAGTTGTATCATAATGCACCAATAATTTATAGGAATAAAATATTAATGTCAGCATTCGCCGATGATCTTATTATTTATTGTACAACCCCAATTTTGGACAGTGAAAAGATATTAAAGCTTATAAACAAATTTTTGGTAGTTTCTAATTATAAAATTAACTTACAGAAAACGAATATCTTCCCGTTAAGAACCCCAAAACCTTTTTCATTAATGGCCCTGATGGGGAAGTTAACATGTAAAGAAAATATTAAATATTTGGATATCAACTTCTCTACGGATAATAAGGACTTTTATAACAATAATGTTAAACGAGTATAGGAACACATAATAGCTGACTGTGACAGATGGAAGAATTTAAAACTACCGGTATTAGCAAAAGTATCAATAGTGAAAATGAATATACTACCACGAATGTTATACATATTTAGGTCTGCCCAATTATCAATTTCAAAAACAGTTTTTAAACAAATGCATAAAGATCTAGCTAAATTTATCTGGAACCCAAAAAGAACTAGAATATCTTATGAGAAATTAATGACCCCTAAAACAAGAGGGGGACTTGAGCTACCAAACTTTGAAGCATATTATTTGATTGTAAACGCTAATCAAATTTTAAGAATTGCTAATTATGATGTAACGAATACAAAATGGATACCAACTTGGGTGGTCTTGAATCATAAGCATATTTTGGATAGGAAAATAAATCCTAAAGCATTAGCCTTTATGGACAAAATTAGTCCGATAAAATATGGGGTCATGGACCACATAATAACCTGTGTCTCATCTTTGCAAACTTTATTTCAGTCCGTAGATTTATTGCAATATATGATGGTTCTTCAACCTTTCCACAGGAATCCTAATTTTAAACTAAATAATCAGCTGATCGATCTCAGCAAATTTCCATTAATAGTTAATCTGACTCTATTTGATGTTTTTAATAAACTTGACTTATCGGCTTTACAAATTAGACAGGAAATGAATCTACCTAGAAGTTACATTGTTATAATGAGACAAGTTAAAGAACTTGCCTTGAGCTATTTTAGGAACTTTAAACCTGCAGCCGGATTTGTGGATAAGTGCTCTGAATTGTGGCAAGCTATCCAACAAGACACTAAATTTATAGCAACTGCATACAAATTAATTAAGGATTTGAAATTTCAGGACAAAATTTTGCTTTCAGAGTATTGGGTAAACAAAGTAACAGTAACAGACAATCAGATATTAAAAGCAATTGATATAACTAGGAAATCAGTTTCTTTTCAAAACTGATGTACACGCAATTGATGATTTGGAACAATGCATATTACACACATCTTAGATTACATAAATTTAACCCTAGGAATTCTCCAATTTGTCCATACTGTGCAGATCAAACAGCGGATCTTCTTCATATGTTCTGGAATTGTAAATGCGTATATAAACTTTGGAACTCTCTTAAAGTACAACTGCAAAAGATGGGTTATCAAAGTTCTACACTGTCATGGGAATTTATGATTCTACACATTCCTCCAAGAGAGCTTTCCAGATCGCAAACTATTATTTGTATGAATATTTTTTGCTGATGAAACTCTATATAGCCACAAATTGGCTAGAACCACATAAGACATCATGGAATAATTTTAAGCTTGTGGCTATAAAACATATACTAGCACATAAATTACTTCTGAAACAAACTAACAAAAATATTAATAACCCAAAAATATGGGAAAAGGTCTTCAATATTATATTAGCATGATACTGATTTTAGGAATATATTAAATATAGGAAGCATTTCATGTAGATATTGTATAAATGGTTTGTAGTAGTTATAGTGTATTATGTGTGTGATGTTTATTGTATTTTTGTAATGTTTTTGGAAAATATATTTCAATAAAAATTTATTATGGAAAAAAAAATTCCCAGACTTCAGAGGTGGCAGATAATCATTTAGGTCATTTTAAGAAATGGGAGTAGTTGTAGCTGTTATAGGAATAGCAGAGATGTTGTATTTAGAATGGTATGATTAAGTTGATGTCAGTGGTATGTCTGATGCAGAAGGATGCTGTCTTCAAGAAGGTCCCTTTCTTCTACTGGTGGTGGTCATGCTTGACCATTGTTTGTTTACAGTTCTTGCATCTCTTTGCAGTGAGGTACCTTCTGCATCCTGTCTGTCATGTTTTTCCTGAGAACAGCTTTGGTTTGCATAAGGCTAAGCCAATACAACAGCTTTAATATAACTCAAACAAAAAAAGCAATCATTATTATTAACAGTACTGCATTTTGTTTTCTGTTTTGCACCAAAGTTCAGGGGCAAGGTAAGATTTGTTTTCTTGCAGGTTATTACATTTACTTTACATATAGCTGACTGTCCCTATAGCTAAAATCTGGTAACACATGACATTTTATTACTTTAATCTGAATATCATTGCTATATAGTAACATATTAGAATTCTGCACGATCTTCACCTCAGTCTATAAAACTTTCTCGCACTTAGCATTTATCATTAGAGGATAACTGGTGCAATGGTTAGCATTGCCGCCTCACAGCAAGAGGTACTCCAGTTCAATCCTTGGCTGGGGTGCCTTCTGTGCAGATTATGCATGTCCTCCCTGTGGTCATGTGGGTTTCCTCCGGGAGCTCCAGTTTCCTCTCACATCCCAAAGACATGCTGTAGGTGGATTGGACACTCTAAATTGTCCCTAGGTATGACTGTGTGTGTGTTTGTGCCTTTTGTGGAAGGTTGGGCGCCAGGCTGGCAACTCAACACCGTAAAACTCCCACTGCCAATCATGAGCAGTCAGGTGATCTGCTGTGGCGACCCCTAACCAGGAAAAACTGAAAGAAGAAGAAGTTCATAATGAGAGGATAACCGTCATATGTCATTTTTCCCTATGCATTTCTCAGGTTTATGTAAGGTTTTAATTACTCATGATTTTTTAATCACTGCTAATGACCTCAAATGTATCCTTCACACAATGAAATATGGCTTTAGAAGTTATCCATTGTGTGGAACATGGCATTTTCTGTTTATACAGCATCATAAGAAGCTATTGTTAGCCAAATACAGCCTGCAGTATGCTTGATTATTTAAAGAATAATGTGGGACGTCAAAATCCAGTGAGGAATACTTCTGGGAATTTGTAAGGAACTGAGGAGCTGCTTGTTAATTTGTGCCACTTTATCAAAGACATTCAGCAAAAATTTAGATGTGCAGACATTCCCCTGCCCTAATTTCCTATATAGTCAATGAAGGATCAGAATGATATCCTAGAGGGAAGAAAAACAATGATTGTTTCTGCAAATAAAGATTTAGGAAAACAAATTTATGTAATCGATATAACACTTTGCAACACTTATCTCTTAATGTGAAATGCTCTATACACCTTGAAGACAAAAGTTTGGAAAATTGCCCATTCACTGTTTTTGACTTTTACAAAGTTGATTTGTTAAAGTATAGGCTTGCAGCAACAATTTCAGTGAAGCAACTCAAACAAATTATTTGTGTTAATATCCAGGTCAGTTGAATAAATGAAGTTTGAGATGGACAACATCAGAAGACAGCTCATATTGTGCTACACATATAGTTAATAAATTAATTAGATTATTTAACATGGTGAGGGTTTTAAAGTTGTAGCATGGGAAAAAGCATTATTAAACAGATAAAAGAATGCAAAGGATAAAAGTAAAGGTTGACTATTCTGATGAAGGAACAGATAACATTCAAAGTATCTACTGATGTGACATCAGTTGTTGGTTTAGAAAGATAAATATACCTGTTTGCTGAAAAATATATAACAGGTAGGTGGTAAGCCTCTTGCACTCTCAATGTGGGGCTAAGCATCTCATACCCCTTAATTATATTTATCAAATCCATAGTTGCAATAATTCAAAGAAGGGAGAAGTATTTCAAAATAAATGAATCATTGCTGGCACATATTTATAAATCACTCTGGCAATGATTTCTTATGGCGAACAGTGTTCAACATTATACTTTTGGCATTTTTTTTCTGCAAGCAACTGACAATGGAGGAATTTTACCTCGACCGCTTATAGAGAAACCTGTCAAGAATGAAGAAATATTGATTTAGCAAGCTTGGAAGAATGGTGTATAAATATTACAGTTAACATATGGGGAAAATATGCAATAGGATATCTATGAAATAATAATCAACAAAAGTAGTATGCAGTTGGACAACAGGAACAACTGCAGAAAGGGGCTACGTACCTAGAATTTTTCCCCTAAACAAATAAATTAAACACAGAATAATCAAATGCAAATGTATATAATAAACAAAGTGCTTTGAAATGTGAAAAAGGTACTTTTAATAAGGATGAAAATGAAGTAAAGTGCTTTCGCCAAAATTGACTTCATCAGAATTAACAACAGTACATAGCACAAACATATATTTATTTTGTCCGTTGAGAAAGCTGATCAGACAACAGGAAATAAACAACTGCTTCGTTACCTCTTCACATGCAAGTATGTAAGTGAGTAAAATATGATACAGACACAATAATACAGTCCTAAAAGACATTTTAATTCATTCATCTCTTGACATACACATCTATAAGTGAACACATTTATATGTAGCACAGAAATACCTTCCTGTTGTCTCAAGTTAAGACCTGTTGGACAATCCATCCAACTTTTAATATCTGCATTCTCTCCCTTTAGCCTAACAAAATCTGTAATGAAATTTGGTATCAGATAGTGACAGATAGATAAAACAGAAAGTAGAACACAAATCATGTAGAAAACACATAATGGCCTGCTATACATGGAAGGTCTGTTGAAAATCTTCAGTTGAATATTCCAAGGATTTCAGAAGGAAAGTCTAGCTTTATTGCCGGTGTCATGATGTGTTGTAATAATGTTTTACTAGAAACTGCTCTGAGAGGAATAGCGGATTACTTTACAAACTTGGGCTGCCACACATCAGTCAATAATGATAATAGTCTGATGTGTCCTCTAGACCTTTATTATTTTAGGGTATCAAAATAGACAACAGGGATCCTTATGTCCAAACGAATTAAAGAATTATAAAATGTGTATCAGTAGAGTTTCATAGCAGCTTTGTGCAAAACAGAGCATAGATTATTTAAAGTAATTTTTTTCTTGTATGGAGTTCTCATAAGCAGCGATTCCTGCTATGAAAACAGACTGCATACTCCTGAACACAAATCATTCAGCACTTTTACAAGAACAAATAATGACATTGCCAAGAACCCCAGTTAAGGCACTGTATGTGATGTTAGACAGCATTGGATAGGCCTAACAATTATTTCAGGGCTAAACGCTGGGTCTTAAGCATGTTTGTGAAAAATCAACAGTTACTTTGACCATCCCATGTAATGCAGTTACAGTTCAATAAATTTACTACGGACAGATCAAAGGATATAGCCATCAAGTGGTCTCAGAAATATGATCCTAGAAACCTGTTACACCTGATGGCTTTATATTGAGATGACCTTACCAATTTAGCATTTAAATGTATTATATATTATAAAATAATAACTCAGCCCAATGGTTATCAGAAACTAAAGTAGCCTTATCAAATGTACTTAATATTTTCCAGAGTCATTATAAATACTCTCAAATGTTTTTTCCTTCTATGATACGATTCAGCCTACACTTGTTTCATATATGCAGATAGGTGGTTGTTCTTTTCCTTGTTCGTTACTAAATATATACATTTTAATGTCTTGCCATGAAGATAAAGTCTGTTATTACAACTATCTCTTTTATTTCTGTACATATATATCATGTGTATGTTCCTTATCTCATTAACCTCTTATTAACCTAAGAGGTTTTCTAAAAATTGTATTTTAAGTGTTATGTTCATGTGTTATGGGATCTTTTGCAAATACCGCAAGTAGCCTTTTTTCATTCGCGCCAATCATAAGTAGGTTATGCTTTGCTTTCACTCTTATTGTTGTTTTTCTTTTCTTTCATTATTGCAAATATTCTTCAGTAAAACTAGATTTGAAAAATATATAATCTACCACCTTTGCACATGGTCTAGTAGGATGACACATACTGCTAAGGCCAGTATCTGTGAACGAACTTCATCATCTAGATACGGGTTTGATTCCCTTTATCTCCACTATTTCCTGTGAAACTCTGCTTTTAGGTTGCCTTAAAAAGTGTCCTATAGGTATTTTTACATTTAAGAAATAAATAAGTAAAAATGATCTGGCATTCATTGTGACTGGGCAATTACTTTTGATGATGGGCAGAGTTTCACTCCAAGTATTTATACATCTTGTATAAGGTCATCCAGTAAGTAATGAGATCCATAACATGAAATAAAATCTGTGACCATCTGGATAATTCTAAAGTATTCTGTCTCTCATAGTGCATGACTATCGTGACATGCTTTATATTTGTTGTTTGACCACATCATACTACTGGTTTCACAAACACAATGCTTTGAGCTTGGCAGTGATTTTTAAGTTAGTTTTGGACTATCCATTAAAAAGACTATAGCAATTATATACTATAGCATAATGTAGTTCTATCTTCCACACTATCACATTCAGTCAAATGATAAACAACAGCTTACCATCTACAAAATGCAAAGGGCTGTTGGGGTCTGTCTCTATACCAGTAATGTAGCTAGAACTTGAAAAAAAAACATATATCAATCAGGTCTATCTCACACCTCCATCTTTCTAAACCATTACTAAAAGACTTCCTCTCTGCCTCTTGGCTTTGTACTTGCTCCTCATCTGGGACATAGCTTCTCCAAACATCCATCATCCCCTTCTTATAGCTCCCTTTAAAGCACTAAATCACTTAATCTGCTTATCCCCTTCTAATATTTCACTTTGTTGTAGTACTTAAACTGCATTACCTAGCTCTAATTAGCACAACTAAATTAGCATTCTATCTCTATTTCTCTATTAACTTAAAGTTACTTATCCCCAGATATGTCTCTGTAATTGTACTTCTTAAATTCCTTCGACCTATCCTATACACCACTCTTCTATATGTAAATGCTCAATACAATGCTTGTATTGTAATGAATGCGAATATCAACATGCGTTTTTTATATTTTCTAATATACTATGCATTCATTGAAACCGCATGTTTAAAATGTGTTATTGTAATTATTGATTGTATTAAATTCATTTCCTTTGAGCTTTTGTACCCAGGCCTCCAATGCAAAATGGCACCAGTGACCAGTCAGACTTTCCTGGTAAACAGATGTCAGTCAATCAATCAATCACTAAAATGATAGCATGTTCACAGATTGTTATTACTTGAATAAATGTTCCTGTACATATAATCTGCATTCTGTAATGTTTGAACTCATAATGGATTTCCTGTCTGTAGTTGTATATATAATCTGAAAGACATACCTTTACCTTGTCACTGCTACCTCATGTTCACACTTCTGGCTTAGCAAAATAGTTTTAAACTGTATCTACATTATGCTATACAGTTAAATGTTTTTGGTGCTTGACACACACACACACACACACACACACACACACACACACACACACACACACACACACACACACACACACACACACACACACACACACACACACACACACACCAAAATATGTATATCTGCTTATCTGTCTTGACCTAGAGATCTAGATAGATATTGTATGTATATGAAGACCATATAGGAGTCCCATCAAATAAGTCAATGTACCTCACGCTTCACTTTGCTTTGTTCTTAAATATGCCAACCATCTTTTCAAGGAGGGCTGTATAAATTATCCCAAGGTAAAGTTATGAAAATGCATTAAGCCCTCCAGATAGACACTGAGCGTGACTAGTGTGTTATATTCTTTAACAAATAGGTTATATTTTTTGACATATAGGGGAAGCTTATTCCAAAGGTGTGAAGTCCATTTTGTTAGGAACCTATGCCATGGTCAGCTCCTATTTACTTGCTAATGGTCCTTTATGCAGGTGCATGAGAAGCTATCGGTTTTATGAAATTGAAGAATACTGATTAGGACAGAGTCAGTCATGGTTTGAAAGGCTAGTATAGATCAGAATGAAGGAGTCTGCCGGAGATTGAGTACAAGAAGTTGACAGGTAATCTATGCATATAGCTGAGAGGCATAAGTCCTATGATTTTCCTGCTCTAGAATCTTTTGGGTCTGATAAGCTAGACAAGGTACTTAAAGAGGAACAACAATGAAAGAACTATAATCAGCGATGGGCCTGACAAGGATTTAGTTGGGGGGGGGGGTGCTATGGCTTCTTTTAATCCAGAGGAAATGCCTCTGAAGGTGAGATTGTTTAAGTAAAATGATTTTTGAGCTATAGTGGAGATGTGGTGGCCAAATGACAGAGTGCACTAAGGGTAGTTACTTGGGCCTCTGATAACTATGGAAGTTTGGAGAGTAGTATGACCGATGTTCTATGAATTGGGGAACTTTCTGTTTCCCACCCAGAACTACATTGTATTCTTAGCATTTAATTATAACCATGGTAAGTAGACTACAAAATGGTATAGTCAAGCCCCTACTGGAGTTCCTGAGTCACTGCAAGTAGCAATTGATTGCTCCTAATTTGCAATATGCACAAGCACAGCTATTCATGGCCCTTGAAAATGAGACTGCATATAGGCAAATCATCAGCAACCAAATTTCCTCCATTTGTTTTCTTCTAGATGTGGTCAGGGTGCCACGTCAGTTAGGGCCACCTTACTAGATTTAGTATCACTGTCTTACCTTCTTCTGCAATGGAATCCATACATCTTTTTGCTTGATGTCTTCATTTCCTCCTGCCTTCTTCCGACCTCTCCCAAAGCTTCTTCACCAAATTGTCTTCTGCTTTCTTTTTCATGTGCCCAAACCACTACAATCAGCTCTTTTTTTAATACACCTTTATTGAATTATCAAAAGTAATCAGACTGTATTCACAAATTAACATTTCCAAACATTATACTTTACATATATTGCTATATATCATATAACCTAAACAACATTACATAAATTATTCAATTACTGCCCCTTTTTAAACAAGAAACAAGAAACAGCTTTATTAATCATCACTTATGACATTAGTAATCATACTTTTAGATAAACAGAAATAAACCACACTGATACAATCCTAGTTGCAAGCATTTTACATCACAAACCATACTTACACACTGCCAGTTGCAAGTATCATACATCACTTAAAGGGGTAGATCATTTTCAAACATTACATACCTCATTTAAGTCCTGCCTTCTTTTAAACCCCATTCCTCCCCTGTACGTATTGTTCCCACAATTACCATATTTTCCTATACAGTTTGCTCCTACCCTTTTCTAAAGATCTCATTTCCATTTGTTTTCTCTTTGTTACTATATTCACTACTTCTAATATAGTCGGTTTAGATTTTGACTTACATTTTCTAATAATGTTTTTTTTGGCAGCCACCCAATTTAGACATAGCAAGGCCTTACCATGTCTAGGTAATTCTGATTCTGAATCATAGCTCAAAAAAATCTCCCTCATCACACCAATCCACCCACCCAGAATCTCCAACACTGCATCCCTTTGATCTTTTTTGCAAATGGAGCTACTTTGGTTTCTGCACTGATGTGGTATTTCTTCATGTGTCCCACAGTGTGCATCCTACCTCTCATCACAGTCAATTCATGTCCATCACCTTTAGCCCCCTCAACTGCTGTCCTTCAGTGCCTTGTTTTCTATGTCATACAGAAGTAATTGTTGCACCACTGGTTTGCACTCACTTGTCAGGTTCTTTGGTATTCGTGTGTCACAAACTACCCTGACACTCTGTGGCAGTTGAATGCAGTCTTATATGTCTTATACAAGCTTTGATCTTCTGATATAGATGTCGATTTACTTCATCCATCTCCTCACCTAGCCATCCCTTCCAGATACTTGAAGATATTCATCAATTCCACTATTTTCCCTTCTATCTCAGTTTTAACACCTTATTACTTCCCCATTTTTTGTAATGACAGCTGTGATGTTTGTCCTCAGTTTCATCCCATTTGCCACCAGTTTTGCATTACATTCCTCTGTCATTTGCTGAGGTTCCTGTTAAGAGTCTGCTTATAATGCTGCACCATCTGCATACAGCAGCTCTGTTTATCTGTCCCCCTGACCTGTTTGCTAATGTAGTCCATCACCATTATGACCAGCAGTTGGCTCAGAGATGAACCCTAATGCTAGGACCCTTCTGTAAGTAAGAACACTGTTCATACATGCTAGGACCCTTCTCTGAGTATGAGTAACACTGTTCATACATGCTAGGACCCTTCTGTGAGTATGAGTAACACTCTTCATACATGCTAGGACCCTTCTGCGAGTATGAACACTGTTCATACATGCTAGGACCTTTCTGTGAGTATGAACACTGTTCATACATGCTAGGACCCTTCTGTGAGTATGAGTAACACTGTTCATACATGCTAGGACCCTTCTGTGAGTATGAGTAACACTGTTCATACATGCTAGGACCCTTCTGTGAGTATGAGTAACACTGTTCATACATGCTAGGACCCTTCTGTGAGTATGAGTAACACAGTTCATACATGCCAGGAACCTTCTCTGAGTATGAGTAACACTGTTCATGCATGCTAGGACCCTTCTGTGAGTATGAGTACCACTGTTCATACATGCTAGGGCCCTTCTGTGAGTATGAGTAACACTGTTCATACATGCAAGGGCCCTTCTGTGAGTATGAGTAACACTGTTCATACATGCTAGGACCCTCCTGTGAGTATGAGTAACACTGTTCATACATGCTAGGACCCTTCTGTGAGTATGAGTAACACTGTTCATACATGCTAGGACCCTTCTGTGAGTATGAGTAACACTGTTCATACATGCTAGGACCCTTCTGTGAGTAAGAGTAACATTGTTCATACATGCTAGGACCCTTCTGTGAGTATGAGTAACACTGTTCATACATGCTAGGATCCTTCTGTGAGTATGAGTAACACTGTTCATACATGCTAGACCCTTCTGTGAGTATGAGTAACATTGTTCACACATGCTAGGACTCTTCTTTGAGTATGAGTAACACTGTTCATACATGTGTCATTGGGTCCTTGTACATAGCCTGCACTATTTCTACCAATGATTCTGGGATTTCAAATCATCATTTGACTATCAAAATCATTTTTCTTGGGACTTGTTTTCCAGTGCATTCTCAGCAAGCTCCATTGTTCTCTTTGCTTGTCTCCAGTTTCTTTTCCACTATCTGTCTCACTGCAAACATTGAGCCTGTTATGTTACATCCTAATTTGAATTTGAGCTACTCGTCTCCCATCTAGCTTTCCACTGTTCTGCATATTCACTTATCAATGACCCTGTCCAGCACTTACACATAATGTGACAGGAGTTTGTTACCTCTGTACTGCCCACAGTTGTGCACGTCCTCTTTTTTCTTACACATTGGACTAGAATGCTTTATCTACAATTGTCAGAGATACACATTTCTCACCATACCAGTGCTACAGATTTAAAGGGGTAGAAAACAGATTTGAATTCAGACTTAACAAGGGATGTGGAGACAGTGTGGGTGCAGGTCTGGGCTGTGCTGGTAAGGATAAGTTAAAAGATATTAAAACCCTTGGAAAGCTGGCAATTAGCAGTGATACAGTCTAGGAAATATTTGGACATGTAATAGTGGTATAGGATTGCCTGTTGATGCTTGGTTAGTTAAAGTCTTTGATTAAAATGTTGTCAGATTGGCTAGAGATCTCATTTAGTAGATATAGGCAATTTCTTTTTAGGCATGGGGCCATGGAGGGGTGCTCAGCAGGTAGCAGCAATATGACCATTAGCTGTAATTTGGGTAATTGGAGTCCTACAAGTTCTAGGTTAGGGCAACAAGAGATTTACCTTGAGGTGATGGGATCCTGGATAATAGAATCACTTTCTCACAATTCTCAGTGAGTCTAAAGGAGTGACAAATACTAAAACACTAAACTCTTATTAGAGGATTGCTATCAATGTACTGAGACAGTGTTTCAGTTACTTTGCAGATATGAACATTCTTGAGTCAGCAGGACCAAAGATTCAGAAATCTTTTTTATTCTGACTGCTAGCATTGAGCAGTAGTATCTTAATATAGTGTGAATTACATTTATATCACCGGGAAATTAACGTCATCTTAAAAAAGGCATTGCAGTGAAAGTAAAAGATTAGCCATAATGACTCAATGTGCAAACCATCACCAGGTAAATAGGAAGGATTGCCAACCATTGCCTCCCATGCTGACACAAACTCGATCTCCTTAAATGATACCAAATATACAGCCATTTGTAAAAACCAATTATTTTGTCTTCCAGCAAAGGTACCAATATTTGAGATATCAAAATACTGTCATCGTCTTCTTGTTGAGTCTAGTGAGGATGGAGCTGGTTTGCGTAAATATGATGTTAGCAATAATGAGGACATTTAAATGACTGGGAATGCACTTTGTGAGTCTTGTGTGTTCAAGTTCCCTGTTGACTTTTAGAGATGGTATGTGTGAGTAATTGAAGGGTGGGTGTACATATAGTAGTAGGAGAAGACGGTTGTTCAGAGGTAGATTGCATAAATTAGGGTATTGGTGGTTTGGTGTGAAAGTTGCCTCTAGGGCGTACCAACTGTAGCCTGAAGTGAGACATTAGCCTTCAGCCTGAACAAATACTTACATAATCCCACAGACTGTATCACTTTTGGGTATCAATAATGGATCAATAATAAGCATGTAGAAGTTGCTAAAGAGTATAAAAGTGCCAAGTGAAAGTAAGCAGACCACAATAGTGGGCATGGCAAACTGAGATCCCATGCTATCAGAGATAGGAGGCAGAATATAGGCTAAAGGATTGATGTAGGTAGCAGATCTACTTTCGTGCAACCAAGGTATGATAACTGTATGTTAACTGATTAATAAATTATATTCTGTCAATCAAAAATCAGACCATCAAACTTCCAGATCTTTTAACAGTAGCAGAGAATTCATGCTTCCTTCTCCACTGTTACATGATTTCTCCATTTAAAGTGAATCAACGATGGGGTTGTCAAATCATATTTGGCAGCCTCTTGCCAGACAATGCAGTTGTAATCATGAGGGTGACATTGTATCATGGATGGACTGCTAGGTACCTAATAGACTGACAGACAGATAAACAAACAGACATTTAGAGTATCTGGCACACTCTGTAGACATTTTTATTTATCCGTGCATTTCGAAATCACTAGAGGTTTATCAGCATCCTTAGTGAGTCATTTTCTTCTAGTTATCTACTTTATTAGCAAAAAAAGAAAAATCTTACACAATTGACACAAAAAAGCAGGTATGTATATACCTCCAAAACACCATAGCCAACCTACAACAGCTTTCCAAATCAAACTTTGCACTTAGTAAAAAAATTAAAATAAAAAGTAAAGTAAACCATAAGCCACCTTTCCCATTTACTTCAAAGTAAAAATGAAGTAACCTCAGGCTGTGCATACAAGTTGGAAAAACAAGGCCCTCCACCTAAATAGAATCTATAGAAATGAAATGTGTTCATATTTAAATGAAGAAGATGTTAAAATAAGATAATACAAATAAAATAATACATTGCCTTCAAGTAGCCAATCAGAAAATTACATTACTGGTAAAATAGACCAGAATTTAACTTTCTATTTATTTTATTTATTTATTTATTTATTACGCATTAATACAAAATCATCTCTGTATTATACTAAATAAATTAAACAAAATCATCTCTGTACTATGACATTAGCAAATCCATGCATAGCTGTCACTATACTACAACAATATGCAAATGAAGAAATTATACAAAAAAAAAAAAAGATTAACAAGTGTAAAAATTAAGTTCACAACCAGAATACAAAGACACCCACTTGACAGTTCTTTCACAAAAACAAATGAAAAATGCCTAAAATGTTATTTTGTAATAACAATTAATTTAGCCCGTTAAAGTCAATTTGAAACACATCTGATAAAAATATAGCAGGCATAGAAAAAGTATATATATAGAATATGTGGAGGTTTATGTGATAAATTAAATTTCTTGTACAGCAGCATGAATCTACATGATTCTGAATATGCAGTGAAATATATTCGATAAATCTATAATATAAATCTATAATACAGGATATATCATGACTTATACCAGTCCCCATGAAGACCAATCTATCTATTATCTATCTATCTATCTATCTATCTATCTATCTATCTATCTATCTATCTAGCTGTCTATCTATTTATCTATCTATCTATCTGTCTATCTATCTATATTCTCAAATACAAATATGCAAATATATGAGCATGTGTTGGAATACATATATGGAAGCATAACCTTCCATCAAAATGGGAACTAATTGAATCTACAATGACTGACTCCTACTTGTCAAAAAGGTAAACATCAATCCCCAAAGGATAAAAAAGCACACATTTTTTGCAGGGGACAACCCCCCCCCCTGTACCGCACCTTGCTAATTAAATGTACCTACTCTGAGGTCACACTACAATGGAGAAAGGATATACTCCCCAATTCCCACCATAGTGCAATCTCACACCAACCAGCAACTTTGATCAGCTAATATTCAATGAGCTGTATCACCTCTTTCAGCTGTTGATGGGCATTTTTTATTAAAAGGCACTGTTTCCTCATATAAATGTGTGTATATATATATATATATATATATATATATATATATATATATATATATATATATATATATATATATATATATATATATATATATATATATATATATATACAGGCACACGATTCTTTATTTCATTTTACATTTCCTCCTTTAATCCACTCAAGGTTGCCAGGAAGCAGGTAAGAGTGAACTATTCTGTAGAGGAAGCACTAATCCAAGTGGCTATTATTAAATTAATTAGAGGAGAAAAATGTGCTGGTGAGGTCTTCCAGGCAGAGAAGACATCATGTTCTCACAAGACTGAGATCAATGACTGATGCAAACATTTCTGAGCTTTCTCATGATGATGTGTCACTACACTGGATTTTGGTTTAGATTTCTTCATTTAAGGTTCTGAAAATTCCATGTTATGATGATAATGGTTATGATTAATATTATTACTATTATTATTATTACATGTTTTTTTTTGTTTTTGTTTTATCTTAGAGCTTTAAATGTTTTTGACTAGTGTCATTTGGAAAACAAATCCTTCCCCATTAATTGATTGAAAAGGAATTGAATATTACTAATTAGTGGAAAGAGCAGAGGAGGAGGATTTCTTATTTCAAGGTAGAAATATGGATCCTGATTTAACTTCAACTGCTGTGAGATTACTGGCTGTGTGACTGCAGAGGATTTTGCATTAGATGTCTTCAATCAAGGTATAGAAATTTCCATTTTTTTCTCCTATTACATTAGTTTTATTTTAAAATTTGTTTTATCTTACAGTTTTTTTCTTGATGTATTAACCGTTTTTGACTACGGCCAGTTAGAAAAAAGTCCTTTTCCATTCAGTAATTCCTTTCTCCCTTTTGCAGTTTGTGTCCCACAAGATTCCATGCTGGGACCTATCCTTTTCAGTATTTTGTTATAGGTTTATAGTTTCATAGGTGTATATTAGGCTAATGACCACTAGGAAATGTGACCCACAAATTTTATATATATATATATATATATATATATATATATATATATATATATATATATATATATATATACCACTTGGCCATGATGAATAAAAACGTAAATGAACCAAAACTAAACCCACCAAAGTGGGGGGCTTCACCCACCCACCCACCCCCACTTAAATATTTCATCTCCAAGATCGCACTATATTGAAGACAGTGACCAAGTGGTTCCTTTCCAAGGGGAAAGGATTTTGGTAGTCCGTGCTTTCAGAATAGTGTAGTTTCAAACAAGTGGGAATGGGTAAATGAGATTTGATTATGTGTAATTTCCATGGGTCGAAGTAGACCCATATAAATATATATATATATATATATATATATATATATATATATATAGATATATGTATGGGTCTACTTTACATACCCAAAATTTCACATAACTGAAGACCATATAACTGAGCCAAGAATGCCAAAACTTCACATGAACAAGCACTCACAAAGCCGAACTGTTTCCCAGGGTAGGTAGCCACTGGGCTCATTCTAAAGTAGACCCTATATGCATGTAGAAATATATATATATATATATATATATATATATATATATATATATATACACATGTGTGGGGTGATTTACTGACTGCTACTGTACATGAGAGACATAGGCACTTGACCAGGTGTGAATTTCTGATTGCCCATCCATTGACCCAAGTTGCACTTAAATAGGGACTGGGAAGAACTCTGTTTCACATGAATGGGGAGCCTGTTCCAGACAGCAGACATTCTCTGAGAAACATTACTGTTTCTCCAACATGTGCAATTTATGTCACAAGTAAAATGTACGTGTTTTAATCTAGTAGTTCTGATGCTGTTTGTTTCATGGATATGCAAAAGGTTCTAAAAAACGGGGTCCAGGGATGCCTTGTATGCCAGGCAAAGATCACCACTCTGACATCTGTATGATACCACATAAAGACTCTGGGTTTGAAGTGATCATCACAGGACATTGTGTTTACTTCCAGTATTCTTTTTGAAAGGATCTTTGTGGATGTTCCAGTTGCTGCATGTGTCTGGTCAGGTACATATTATAGGGGGCATTGTACTATATAATGAGTCTGTTGAGGGGAAGTACAGTGGAATGATGACATCTCTGGACCTAGATGCCATGCCATTGTTTATAAGTTGAGCAATATGCAAAGGTTTTCTTACTACATTGGACTAGGTTACTATCTACATGAGTTCTCAGATCCCTGAATAGTGTTTTACTGGTGATGTAATTACCCAGGGTGGCTGATTTTCCCAAATATGCTATAATTCATTTCTTGATATTGATTTTTAAGCAATGGCTTTGATACCAAATATTTGTCTGTGTTTGACTTTCATGAAGGGTGTTTTCATTTTGGGAAGATTTAATGCCCAGTCCCAGTTTGTAATCACCTGCACACTTGCTTAGTCAGAGGCCTTTGATATTGGCTTTGACATCTGAGAGGAAGATGCCAAAGAGTAACGTGCTTAGCACAAACCCATGGAGGACTCCACTGGTGATTGGCTTCTTTGTGGAGGTGCCCGCACCTATTCTAACCTCCTACATCCTATCAGTGAGCCAGCTAGCTATCCAGTGTGTTATAAATGGGTTTACGTCTAGTTCCTTAAGTTTGTTGACAATGCCTCAGTGTGGTATTGTATTAAATACTTTAGCTAGATCTTGGTATGCAGTATGGACTGTTGTCCCCACATCCATTGCCTTAATGACCTTTTCAAAGAAGTGTCCAGATTCAGTAAGCATGACCTTCCTTTGACAAAGCCAAACTGGAATGGATCCAGTATCTGGAGGTCTCCTGTGCTAATGTTGCTAATTTTCTTGATAATTCTTTCCATGGCTTTGAAAATAAGACTAGTCAAACTAATAGGTTTGATGTTTCCATTATCTGTTGAAGGTCCTCCTTTATAAAGGGGGATGACTGTCGCACTCCTCCAGTCATGTGGCAGAAAGTCTGTTTTAACTCATTACAGCCTTGTGCGTCTCCCAGTGTTTCTGCAGTTACCTCCTACTACACCTCTATGTGTCAAATATTGCTTGTTCATATTTGCATTAATAA
Organism: Protopterus annectens; assembly: GCF_019279795.1. NCBI lineage: Eukaryota > Metazoa > Chordata > Ceratodontiformes > Protopteridae > Protopterus > Protopterus annectens. The sequence goes on from NC_056751.1 coordinate 654,579,799, forward strand.
TTCCAAAACCATGCTACATACAAGGTATCAGAATATTTTATCTTGAAGTTTACATGATGACAAACACAACTTTATTGATATTTGACCTCTGTCAACACATAATTGTTAGAACTGTAAGGTGATACCTTCATTTTTAAAGGCTCAAGCCACACCCAATGGGAGTTAAAGGTACACACTCCAAAGAGCTGTACTGCAGGTAATGAGGTAAAACTATAGCTAAATAATGGCTCCAGGAGTCCTGACAAATCCTATTTTAGACTGTTCAAGAGGCAACCAATAGACTCTTAACCCAAGTCAGTTCAGATCCTTTAAGGACAGATCCTGCTTAGTTTACCCAGTCAACTTCTTCAAGAAGGTTACTAATGCAGGTGACAAAGAGAAATTAGTTCACATGACATATCTAGACCTTTTAAAGACATTCAACACTATATCACACTTACATATCTTAGATTTACTCTCCCAGCTAAACATAAACCCAATGTATCTCTTTGGATAGCAAATAGGCTCACAAATAAAACCTAGAAAAGTAGAGTGGGCGGCTCTATCTCCTCCAAAAGGCCTATCATTAGTAGTGTACCACAGGGTTCAGTCCTAGGGCCATGCCTTTTCAGCTTTTATTTCTTAGAGGTCAAAGTAAATGTTAAGGGCATATGGCTGACCAAGTTTACTGATGACTGTGAACTTGGTGCTATCATAAACTCTCCAGAGGGCATGGAAATCCTCCAAGACAGCGTTTCCAAACAAATACCCGGCATAAAAAAACTAGGACTAAAACTAAATGCTAGGAGATGTGTAACCACATCATTTAGCAAACATTACTTCCCTTGTAATGATTACATTGGCAACACACCCCTGAAAGTTGATCCATCTAGTCAGAGATCTGGAAACCGATATTAGCAAAAAAACTGTCCTGTAATCACCATGTGTCCACTATTGTAAGAATGTTTTTTTTCACTCCATAGGTTATATCTAAAAATATGACATTTAGGTACAGGGAAGTTATCATTTCATTGTACTTGGTTCTCATGAGGCCAATCATTAGCTATAGTGCCACATTCAGTAAGTATCTCTCCAAACACTTCTTACAACTGCAGCAACCACAACACATTCTCACTAAAAAATAAAGGGCCTACGTTGCAAAACCTATCCATACCATAACAAAGGATTGACCCTGCTCTCAGTTCCATGCAATCTACTAAGAAGTGACCTCTGTCTCATGTAGAGCTTCAACATCCCCTATCCTTTCAGACATATTACATATCTGCAGGTCCAGTAGTAGTGTAAGCACCCACTCGAGGGATCTCAGTTTTATTTCAACATCAACAAAACAAGTTGGAGGGATCACTATGTACCACAGAGAATACCACTTCTATGAGACCATCCTCTACTCCTCATAAAACAAAATACTGCTCTTACTCTGTTCAAATTTAATTGGGAAGCTGGATGGTAGATTGTAAATTCACTGTGGCTTAGCACCCATGTCCCTCATGGATGAGGGAGTCAAGTAATTTTCTGAACACAATGTTTTGACCTACGTCTGTGCTATCCATGAAAAAATATAATGGCTAAAACTACTATAGGAATGTAAAGCCTGGCTTCTTAAGATCCTCAAAGATCAATAGTATAGCAAGTTTGTATGAAACTTTGGTCAGTTTTTATGATGGATATACAAGTCATGTGGTATGTGAGAAAATTTAAATCACAGTGAAAATAACAAGTTCCTATTTACTGCTAAACTGAATAAACTATTCAAAATATCAAAGAGGAAAGTGATAACATATACAGAGTCTATCACCAGCATAACACCAGATAAATGGTGTCAAATGAGCTGGCTGGTGGTTGAGATTATTGTTTGAAAATTTGTCTTGCTCCTTCATTAATCTATAAGGATTTGCACCATCATGCGCTCCTAGGCTGTCTCCACTTGATGGGCTATGCATGTGTGAAGTATTCCTCAGGGCTGATAGCAAAGCAAGTTTCCATGCTAATTTATTTTTAGATTTCTCCACTAGTATTTGAGTGTCAGTTATCTATTCTGTGGCAACAGTAGTAAATATGTCTGCAGTAACTGGCACATTAAATATATGATTCATGTTTTGCTATTTTATAACTAAATCCACAGGATATCTAAAAACTCAAATTTCTAGTTTCAGCAAAGACTGATATTCTTTTATCCTTCTATAATGCAAAGCCTGAAATAGCTTAACTTGAGAGCCTTTCCTAAGAAATGGTTTGCCATCTTTGTCCACTGTCAAAAAATATTTTTTTTCTGCATAATTTAGGGATTTGAAGATAATATGCAGTGACAGTTTTTCATGAGCAGTTGGGAGCCTCTTAGTTATGTGAGTCCTCTCACAGGCAGAGTGCCTGTGAAATGACATATTCAGTAATTGTATTTATTATTTATTGGACCTCCTGGACATTCTCGCCATCTGAGACTTCTTCAAATCCAGTCAGGTGGGTTCTTTTCCATTGCTGTCAATTTTCCATTCCTTCCATATGCTCTGCCAGTAAATGATGGAGGTAAGCTTATTGGATGTGTTCCACTGACTGTGTGTCCTGAACCCAGTGGTCTGCAGATTTAGAAGTGTCTATGTGAAAGTGCTTTGGCACACCAAGTATCAGTAGCTGCCTGATGGCATGCAACTGCTATCTCTAGATCTCTGGCATCTTTCTGCATCTTGGGAACCAAAATAGGTAACTTATCCTGTTTTAGTACTATAACTTCTCCCTGTGGAAGACCCCAACAATATGAAGACTTGCACTAATCTCTATAAGAAGAAAGAGTGCCTGAGCTGCCACTCTTATTGTGGGTCAGCCTTCTCTTATTTTTCACAAATATAAAGTTTCCTTCAGAACTAATCCTTCTTTTATGCCTAAGGAGGTATCCAATATTACCTTGAGTCAATTTATTTCTTTATCTTCTTTTCCGAATCTAAAAATTAGAAGAAAAAGGATACTCAGAATTTGTATGTCCTTAGCACAGGTTCTACCTTCACAGAACAAAATCTTTCAGAACCTCTGATCAGTTGTACATTACGTGTGAAGGTTAGAAGAAATGCCAACCAGTGAGAAAGTAGAATATTTTCAAGTAGTTATCTCAAGTTATTACCTTTTGTTATTCCCACCACAACAAAAATATTCCAGGCAGGGTCAAGACTCACTCTACCAGGAATTTGGTTCCATATGCAGCTTTTTGGAAAGGGGCAGATTCTAGGAGCATTCTAGAACCAAGAATTTGGTCCTGTATACATACTTTTCCAAGCACTATAAACAAGTTTCCTTCTCCAGGTCTAGGCCTGGCATTGGTATGACCTTTCTTTGAGGGCATCTGGATCTTTTTCCTTCCTCTTTCCATATCTTCTAAATTATGGTAATCTACACATATAGCTTAGACAACAGCAGCAATCATCTTAATGACATACATATTACAGTTGTGTAAATAAACTTACCATAAAAGTAAATGTTTGAATGATCATCTCTGCAGTTGCAACTCATTCATGCCATCTGCCTTACATTTTTATTTACCAGGGTTTGGATCAGTATTTTTTTTCCTAGCATTGACCTCTCAGGGCATACCCTTCCTTTCTTTACTGGAATGAAAGCTCTTAAGGGCTCGGCAACCAAACCTGTTTTTTTAGCCAGGTCATCTCTAGCTAACTAACAGTTTGGGTGTGGGGAAGGCAGCCTGAAGATTTTGAAGCTGTGTGTTATATCCTATGTAGGATATAACACATATAGTTTAGGCTACTGCAGCAGTGATCATTCAAACATCTACTGTTATGGTAAGTTTACTTACACAATTGTAATTTTCATTCTTAAAAAATATATGTTGGTTTCAAAAACGAGTTTACTGCTTCCACTAAATAAAGATTCATTTTAGAAGAAGATTGATTGATTTATTCATAATTTAGTCATTAAAATCTAAGATTTGTAGACTGCATGTGTCTCACCAAGGCTCCCAAAGACATAATGAATATAAAAGCACTGATATCAGCAAAACAACCAGCAAATCTGCCACCGAACTCAAAACTTGTTGAAGAATATGTTTAATACCAAATGTAGGTTAAAAACATCCACAGTTTATTCCTTTCATCTGTAACACTAAGACATCATCAGAACTATGAATGTATTGCTTGTGGAAGCCAAGTGCAGAAGACACGCATCCCATGTAAACTAATCACAACTTGTTGTAGCTGAAATCTGTGTGAAACAGAAAAAATAAAGTAACAACACCAAAAATAAGTCAAAACTTTTAAAACCTGAACCAAAACACATAAATACAAACTAGGCAAAAAATAACTAAACAAAAAAATGTTTGATGAAACAAAATCATATTCTGTTGGCTCTCCTTTTTAGTTCACTGCTGATAGAAATACTATCATTTAAACTGGGAAAGGTGGCAGCATCCAGCTTAAGCTGCCATGACATTTCCCGGTGAAGCAGTTTGTTCTGCCAGTCCTCTACATAAGGGGAATTTTGTAGTTGCTCAAGAACTAGAAATGTAAAGTTGGTGAATTTGTCACAAACAACGGAATGCCTTGCCAGTGCACGTTTACTATCCTTACGTTGAATACTGTAAACATGTTGAAATATACACTTATTCAAAGTGTTCTTAGTTTTTCCACATAAAAATATATAAGTACTCCTCCTCCTATATAAGTATTCTATGGCCCAAGCTTGGAATAAACTTCCTAGAGAAATATGCAGTATAGTACACCCATCTCATTTCAAAGAGAAACTTAAACTTCATCTACTTAATTCCAAAACCTGCCCCTGTCAAGCCCCAACTTAACTCCCCTTATCTATTTCTGTTTTCTCCCCTTCTCTTTATACATAGGCATTTCTTCCACCTCAAAAAATGTCATTCTACTAAAATGTTATTTAACCACCACTGTTGAAGCTCTGAATGATATTTAACCACCACTGTTGAAATTCTTGAAGTTTGTTTATTGAATTAATGTAAATAATGTATATACTTGGTTATCCTGTTCAACTATTAATATCTTTCTTCCTTGACTTTAAGAATATTTATCTCTGTATAATCTCCATATGTTGAATGCACAAGTACAAAGTTGTATATATAACTACTTCTGGCATTTTATCTTGTAAACTGTATTTTTTTTTTTTCTGTTTTATTGGAGCTTTTCTCCTCGGGTCTCCACTTAAAATGAGCCACAAGCCCAGTTGGGCTAACCAGGTTAACAAATGTCAATAAATAAAATAAATAAATAAAATGCATTCTTGCAGGTAAAAGATGGTGTAAAAAAAAATGTTTTTGATGCTTTCATCACATTGTAGCATGAACCAGTTTTTCCGCAAAATCTTTTCAATGTCCTTGACATTGAAAGTGCAATGCAGGACTGTTTCAGTTTGGCCATTAAAACCTGTTTGTCTTTCTTGTCGAGCAGCCCTTTCTTGATGATGGGAGAATATTTAGTGTTTTTCTCTGTCCATATCTCATCTTTGATTGAATCCAGAGGTAGTGGGGGTAGTCACAGTACTAAAACATGGATCTTAGAGTGTCAAATTGTTCAAGACATACTACGTCATCTGAGGTCAACTAAGAGGTTCTGATAAGTTGACTTTTTGCCACCTCCTTTTTTTTAATGCAAGGGGTGGCAACTTCTGTGCATGGTTGAGCTTACAATTGCTTTTCTCAAAGAGTTATTTACCTGGTTAAATGTGTATCTTTCTATGTGGAAAAAACTAAGAACACTTTGAATATGAGTATATATCAACATGTTTACAGTATTCAATGTAAGAACAGTAAAAGTGTGCTGGCCAGGCATTTAATTGTTTCTGGCAAATTCACCAAGTTTACGTTTCTAGTTCTTGAGCAAATTCAAAATTCCCCTTATGTAGGGAACTGGCAAAACAAACTGGAAATGTCATAGCAGCTTAAGCTGGGTGCTACCCACTTTCCTGGTTTAAATTACAATATTTCTATCAGCAATGAACTAAAAAGGAGAGCCAACAGAATACGATTTTGTGATTCATCAACCATTTTTTGTTTAGCTAGTTTTTGCCTAGTTTGTATTGATGTGGTTTGGTTCAGGCTTTAAAAGTTTTGACTTATTGTTAGTGTTGTTACTTTATTTTTTCTGCATCACACCAATTTCAGCTACAAGTTGTTATTGGTTTACATGGGAGTTGTGTCTTCTACACTAAAGTATTAAAATCGCTTCCACAAGCAGTATATTCATAGTTCTGATGATGTCTTAGAGTTACAGATGAAAGTGCTAAACTATGGATGTTTTTAACCTACCTTTGGTATTAAACATATTCTTCAACAAGTTTTGCGTTTGGTGGCTGATTTGCTGGTTGTTTTGCTGTTATTAGTTACTGTTTTTGGGTCTATATTATATTATCACATGCTTACAAAAGCGAACGATAATTAATTAACCCCATATAAGCGAAAGCTTACAAGGTCGAAACCTCAGAACAGCGATTTTTTTCCAAGGGAAAAAAAAGTGCTGTTCCAAAATAAAAAAAAATAAAAAACTTTAAAACATTACATACAGCCGCCCACCCCCCCTACTTAAATATACTAACTCCGAGATCGCGCTACAGTGCCAAAAACAGCAAAGTAACGAAAGCGGCCAAGCAAATTTTTTTCCCTGGGAAAAAATTCACTGAAAATCTGCTTTTCTATTTTGCCTTTTTGTTCTTTTAGGTTTGATCAAGATGCATTTGAAAAAATGCATCTGCTATAACACAATAGGAACCCCTGTTTTCTTCCAGTACCAGAGCTGCACTCTTGTTTCTTCCTTTGGTTTATAAAAGTACTGATGAGAGAAGACATTTGTTTTCCAAATATTTAGAACACCACACACCAAAATGGCACTAGAGCTATATAATAAACTATGTAACCTAACAACTAGATCCAGAGTTGGAGTGCAGTACCAAACAGCCGTAAAATAACATAAGATGAATTAACTTAAAACTGGAACGTTTAATGAAGGACCACAGAGAACAAAATTACATTAGTTAAGCACTTTCTTCTGAGATAATCAAGGGCTGCTTCAGAACAAAGTGAAGAAGTCCTTGATTATCTCAGATGAAAGCACTTAACTATTCTAATTTTGTTCTTTCCAAATACTGATAGAGGCATGGACATGTTTATTATATAAACACTGTGATAAAATTCATATAGCTGTATAGAAAATGACAATGACACTTTCCTGATGCCAGAAATGCCAATGAACTTGCTGCTTAATGTAGAATTATATGGTCCTTTGTCTACTGGTGAATATTTTTGGCTATAATTAATGGTTATGGTAGTTATCCAATTATAGAGTTAAACAGTTAAAGATATTAAGAGCTAGAGTTAAACATCTGAAAAGGGTAAATTTTGTTTGACTGACTTCTAAAAATGATCGTGTTTAAGACTGATTTCTAATTCTAAATTTAAAACTGACAATAAGAAGAAGTAAAAATTAAAAAAAGCAAAGGTAGTGTACTTTTCAGTTATCATTTCTAGCATTCAGGACTTGATAGTATGAGTCCTAAAACTAGGAAAATGCAACTGCAAAGCAGTATTTACAGTGAACTGAAAGATGGTCTTATACTTTTAATGGAATTTACCCCCCTGATGTGAGTAGCTGCCACCACTGTGCCACCTGCTGCTTAAATATAATGAAGCTGTGATCTGAGATCTATATTATATGATCAAAACTTTAGTTAGTCGAATAACTAAAGCTTGATTACTAAATGTCAAAGTCCCAAAATCCCGAATGGCAGTTTCCACACAGGGAATCAATTTGTTTGGCCATTATGCAGATTTTGCCCTTTCTACAATGTGGAGTGAATTCAGAGTTGGTATATTTAGTTAGGGGGTGTGGGGACACATCCCCCCATGTCAGGGGGTGTGGGGGCAAAGCCGCCCATTTGATTTGTGTTTCTTTTAGTTGGGACAACAGCATTGTTTCCCTGTGTGGAAACTGCCATTCATGGTTTTGGGACTTCGACATTTAGTGATCGAGCTTTAGTTATTCAACTAACTAAAGTTTTGATCATATAATATAGACTCGTGATCTCTATCCCTCAGAGAATACTTAACTATCTAGATTTTCAGGGAATGTACATATTTTTTCGCATAATTTTTGGTCTATTCATCACACAGTTGTGGTTTTCTCCCAAATCTTTGGGAAATTATGTCACTAAATTATGGCAGGCATTTGAGTTTCAGATTTCATATCCTTCAGAAAATGCATGCTAATATAAATTTGTAAGAGCAACAATTAATATATGTTCCTGATTTAAGACCTTTGTCTCTCTCCCTTATTTTGGCTTTTCACAGTTTAGTTGCACTAAGAGGTTGTGAGATATGCTTCAGAGAGAAGGGCAAGGATATAGCAAATTTGGACTTATTACACATTTCCATGAATTTCAATTAAAGTTCATCACTTTCAACAACTGTACCAGTCCTTGAACTTATAACAGGAACCCCAATCCACTTGACTTCAATTGTGTAATTATGCTCTGGTAAAACAATTAAGATCCACCAGACCATTCCCTTCTTCCCAGTTAACAATGCTATATAGCTGATATTTCACATTAAAGGATCATATTCGTGTAAATTCACCAATGTCAATCTCAGCAAAAAACATTACTGCAAATCAGTATCTCTGAAAATTCCTTTCAGTGATAAAGAAGCAAAGTTTGCATTTTCCATGTGTGATAGATCCCCACACCTCAACTTGCATTTACTAATTCCATGGCTGAACAACAGTGGTGAACATAGTAATATCAATGATTAATGAAGGTAGATTTCAGTAATTGTGATTTACAGGAATGGGAACTTTCTGTTACAAACTGACTGACTCCCCAAAAGTATGAATAACTGCAACATGCTGTGTATAAATTTACCAGAATTTTTATTTTCAAGCAGTTTAATGTTATCAATTATAGGTAGCAAGCATTTGTAAGCAATTGAGACTCTATTAAAATTATTAGTAGCTACATGTTTATCAAACATAGTTATAAAGAAATCTGGTTACTTAAGATACATAGATCAATATTCATAAACAATTAGTGTATTGCTCAATGCAGATTAGCTCACCAACATGCAATATGTGGGTGAATCAAAGAAAATGTGGATCCTCACAGTAGACAAAATCGTGTCATATGCAGTGCATGCTAATGAGTGCATAATGCTATGGAAATGAGAAACTCCATACAAATGGATCAAACAGCATATGCAAACAGCTACACTGAAAATGCTGAACTGATTCAGAAACATATAAAATGGGTGTGCTGCAACATAGTACATATCCGGTTGCTACACCAAATATTGTATACTTGAGGGAAGTATAGCATATATTAACAGGTATTAATATTAGTCAACATGACTGAATCACCTAGAGCCATAATTACATCACTGAGTGGATCATCCTGCCATGGCATGCAGTCTGTGATCCATGTTCTCTTATCCTGAGGATACTGCACACTACAGTATATGCCAAAAGTGGTCGGTCTATACAACTCTTCCATTATAATGAAACATGTAGAGTCTATGCTGCTGCATACAGCTCCATTGTTGGGTAAATCTGATATGGAAACACATAGCATGTTTTTCACAGATGGGAGGGGCCCCACAGATACACAGGGAGAGCATGTAACTCTAAATAGGCATTGGCTGGAGGTTAGGCTAGAACCTTATATCTTGTGCATGGGAGGTGAAGACCTCAGGCATTATGCCAACTATTATGCCTTAACCATTAGCAAACAGGTCAGAGTAGACTCATTAGTAAAGTTGTATGCAGATGAGGTGGCATTACAAGTAAACTCTGAGCAAGAACATCAGCAAAGGATAGGGAAATGGACTGTAAAACTGAAGGGACATGGGATAAAACTGAGTACGAATAAAACAGTTATAGTGGCAGCAAATAGAGGAAGTCAAAGAGCTGAGAACTGAGATAGAAGGGAAAATAGCATAACAGGTTAACAGCTTCAAGTACATTGGAGGCGTGGTTGAGGAGAAGGGAAGTCTGAATGAGGATGTCAAATGTAGAATCAGAAGGGCTGCAGTCAACTGGCACAAAGTGTCAGGTGTAGTACATCACAAGAGAATGCCAAAGTAGCAGAAAAGTAAGATGTACAAAATGGTAGTGCAACCAGTACTACTGTATGGTACAGATCTGGGCAATGAAGGCAGAGCTGTTGAGGAAACGAGTGGTGATGGAGATGAAGTGCCTGAGATGGGTTGTAAAATACACACTGTTGGACAGATGAAGAAATGAATACTTATGAGCAGAAGCCAAAGTAGTTTCAGTTACAGAAAAGGTCAGATGTAACAGATTATGGTGGTTCAGGCACATGTGCAGGAAAACAGAAGACAATCTGGTTAAGAAGATTTTGGGACATACAGGAAAAAAATGAAAACTCCAGCCAAGATAGAACTTCCAATGAGTGATCTCCCAAACCTCCTGTGACAGAGACACATGGGATATATGCAAATGACCCTTATGAACGTCAGGTGTTTCAGCTATATGGCGATTCTGATTGGCCATGACTTTTACATTTGAAGTCATTTTAATGGACAATGTCAGGCCAATAAAGTCAAACCCCACTAACCCTGGATATGCATATTTTGGCCTTGTTCTGACCTCATCAGCATAGCACAAACAGAATGTTTGACTAAGCATAAGAAATACAGGGTTATTATACCCAGCTGATGTCTATTATCATTAGGGTGACCGCAAAATATCTCAACTAACAAATTAAAACAAAGAGTGAGAAGGTCACACTGAAAATCCAATCAGTAAATATTAAATGAAAACTCCAGCCAAGCTAGAACTTCCAATGAGTGAACTCCCAAACCTCCTGTGACAGAGGCACATGGGATATATGCAAATGACCCTTATGAACATCAGGTGTTTCAGCATTATGGTGATTCTGATTGCCCATGACTTTTGCATTTGAAGTAGTTTTAATGGACAATTTCTGGCCAATAAAGCCAACTCCCCACTAGCTATGGATATGCATATTTCGGCCTTGTTCTGACCACATCAGCATAGCACACGCAGAATGTTTGACTAAGTATAAGAAGCACAGGGTTGTTATACCCAGCTGATGTCCATTATCATTAGGGTGACTGCAAAATATCCCAACTAACAAATTTAACAAAGGGTTAGAAGGTCACACTGAAAAACCAATCAGAAAAAACACCCGATGTTCATAAGGGTCATTTGCATATATCCCTTGTTTCGCTGTTACATGAGGAGGGAGTTTTGGGAGGTCACTCATTGGAAGTTCTAGCTTGGCTGGTGTTTTCATTTAGAAAGAAAGACATGGGTAACTAGATATAGTAAAATGTAATCACTTTAGTATTTAACTCATTAGTTATTTAAAGGTATATTTTATATAGTGTACATACCAAATATAATCACTAAGCAGATTAAACAACACCAATGTGCCATACAACAACAGCCCCTAAGGCAAGACAACGTACCCAACACTTTAGTCATAGGTGACTCTATAGTCAGGCAGATTGATGTCCCACTCATCAGGCTGAACAAGGAGAAAATTACAGTCAGCTGCTTGTTGAGTGCCAGGATCTGCCACATAATGCATGCACTCAAGTCACTCCACAACAAGTACAAATATGACTCTGCCATTGTCCATGGTGGAGTGAATGACTTTAGATGTACCTTCCTGGACTACATGAATAGAGACAAGGAAGAGCTCTTAGATCATGTGGCCCAGGCAGGTATGACCCTAGCCCTGAGTAGCATCCTGCCTTCGACTAGAATGATACCACATTATAAGGACAAAATGATTGATTTCATCAATTGGCTAAATTTCTGGTGTCATTCAAATGGGATCCAGTATCTGCCTGCCTGGGACAACATGATTGACAAACCACAATGATTTGCCAGAGATGGTCTGCCCCTGTCACCCCTGGGATTCAGGTTACTGGCTAAAGCTCTTGCCACCACATAGTGCCTTTTTTTGGCAAGTTTCAAAGGACAAAAGCACCACCATAACAGATACAAGCATGCAAAATCTGAAGGTAATGCTACTCAATGCTAGAAGTCTAAAATTCAAAATGCACTCTCTCGAGGCACTCCTAAAAATGGAGAACATCGATATCTGGGCAGTAACTGAGACCTGGTTCAAGGCTCCAGAGAGCACCGATGCAATACCAGGCTACAACTCTTACCAAACTTTTTGGCCACCAAACCAAGACCAAAACAATAAATGTGGAGGAGTGTCCATATTCACCAAGGATATTCACACCTCCAGGCTAGTTGCACAACACAATGCATCTGAGAATCTCCATATGCAACTAACACTAGGTAAGACTACAATCCAAATTGTAGATTGCTACAGATCCCCCACCATGTCCCAAGATTCTCACTACACTGTTATAAACATACTGGACAATATTAAGATACAACCAAACACCATTATAATGGGTGATTTCAACTACCCTGCCATAAACTGGGAAGACTAATCGGGTACCAACACCTTTTACCAACAGTTCCTGGAATTCATACATTCCAACCCCCTAGATCAACTAATCCATTGTCCAAACAGTGGCTTCAGTATCCTAGACCTGGTCATTAGCAACATGGGAGATAGATGCTCCACACCAGTGGTCACCCCCTCATTGGTCAGGTCTGACCATAAGCAAATCACTCTTGACATCCACATCTCACCCCCACCCCCAGTAAGGAAAGCTCCGTAAAAAACCTCTCCAAAGCCAACTTCATGCTACTTAAGTCAGAAGTGACAAACTTCATGACACCCATGAAGACGGGAGCTGGAAGTTCAACTGCTGAATCCTACACTAAGGCACTGTACGAGCACATCCACTCGTGCCATCCCAAATAGAACCAAGATGCTATCCTCCAAAAAAAGGAAGCCAATCTGGTGGTTCCCTGCCATAAAAAAATATACAACAGAAGGAAGAAACTGCTGGAAAAAGAGGAAAATCCCAGGATGCAAAAAACTTCCTTACCAGCCTCAGTAAGAAGCTGAGATCTCTCATAAAATCCTCCAAACTTAGTTACGAAAATAAAATTGCCAAAGATTCCAAATACAACCACAAGACATTCTATAGTTATGTCAAGAATCTAAATGGCAATGCTCAGATCTGCTCATAGCTACAATAGACTGACATTAAATATACTGATCCCAAGGATATTGCCAATATCCTGGCAGATTAATTTAGTGCCAACTTCATCCTCCTCTCACCCCCTAAAGGGCCCATCTCAATACCAAAAGATTGCCAAATTCCGGTAGTCATGGCCACACAGGTAGAAACTGCACTCTCCAAAGCTAAGAATACAGCATCCATGGGACCAGATAACATCCCGGGATGTGTACTACATGAACTACAAAATTAACTGGCACTTCACCTAGGTGTCATGTTTAATCATAGCCTCACCTCAGACATCATGCCCACTGAGTGGTGCACAGCTACAGTTATCCCACTCCACAAGGGGGGATCCACCTTGAATCCTAGGAACTACCATCCCATCAGTCTGATGAGCCTGATCTGCAAGGGCCTGGAATGCATTATCATGGAACTTATAAACAAAGTCATTAGCAACCTTCAAACACTGGACCCCACCCAGTTTGGGTTCATAAAGGGACAATCTTGTCTCCTGAACCTGATTGATTTCTTCAAATCAGTCTCCAGAGCTGTAGACGAGGGTAAGGCGGTCCACACGGCCTATCTGGACCTTGCCTAGGCCTTTGACACCATCCCCCACTCTGGAATCATAAATAAACTTACTAAGCTGGGCATAAATCCCTAGTCACTTGATGGGTTGCCAACTGGCTTACTGACAGAACCCAGACTGTAGAAGTATCCGACTCCAAATCCAGCTTCAGACAAGTGACAAGTGGAGTTCCTCCAGGTTCAGTCCTGAGACCGCTCTTGTTTGGCATCTACTTCTCTGAAGTACAAGCCAGCACTAAGGGACTCTGGCTGACAAAGTCTGCAGATGACTGCAAACTGGTAGCCATTATTGAATTCCCAAATGATGTGGATATCCTACAAAAGGCCTTACAGAAACAGATGCTTGGTGCCACAGCCATGGGCTCAAGCTTAATGCCAAGAAATGTATAGTTATCCCCTTTGGGAGAAAACATGTACTCATGAATTACTACATAGGTGGCAGTACACTAAACACCAAAAGTGTGATGAGAAACTTACACACACAGGTGGACAGTGGTCTCACCTTTGATAATCACATCGGCACAACAGTCAGGAAATCCTTCTATATGGCAAACCTCATCACTAAGGGCTTTTCATCCAGAAAAAAAGGAGGTCATTGTCCCATTTTACTCATCCCTCATTAGACCCATTATAGAGTACAAGGCCCCGTTTGGTATGTACCTCACAAAACATCTGCAACAGCTGGAAAGGCTGCAGAAATACCTCACTAAAAGAATCACAGGCCTAAAGCAGATGTCCTATGCTGACTGTCTAAAAAAACTCCAGCTATACTCTGTGGTATATTGTCTACTCAGAGGTGATCTCTGCTTAACATACAAGGCCATGTCAACCCCTGAGCTGTTGGACATGCTCCACTTAAAGAAATCCCAATCCCTCAGAGCCACACACTCCAGGGAGCTAAACTTTGTCATCACAATGAACAAAACATGCTGGAGGGATAGGTTCCTTACCCAGAGCCTCCCCATACTCTGGAATAGACTGCCCCTACATATCAAGCAGAGCGCCTCATTGGCCCTCTTCAAAAGGAACCTTGACGATTGGATGGGAGATAGGAAATTCATCCCAGGGATCATGTCAGTCACCCTGCTAGAGAAGGATCAAGGGAAGTAAATACTGTGGGAAGAAATATCCAGGGAATTGTTATGGCTAGGCTTGTATAGGCCCTAGGGCCAGTAGCCTAGTACCAACTTATGAATCTATGAACCTATAAGTGTGAAATGGATCAATTTAGCTGTGTTGAGATATTAGATTTGTATGGTATATAACTCAGAGATTTAAAGATTTGTAAATGAATGATCCAGAAATGTAAGGTTTGATTCCCGCAGCCCCATTATATACACATAGTGACTAAAGAATTATCATTTTATTTACTAATTATTGGTCTCTGTTATGTTCCTCAGCTGTTTAGATTATGACTCATATTTGATTCATTCATTAGAAGACTTGTGAGTTCTGGCAATTTTATTGTGATGATTTAATATCGAAAGATACTAAATGGTGATATATGTTTGGGATATGGTCTTTGAGTTCTTAGATAAATATATGTTGACATTGACTTTGCAGTTCTAGCAGACTTCTAGACTTGTAAAAACAGTATTTAGAATATATAACTGTTCTAGACTATCATTCCCTTATTTTATTGAAATGGTCCATATTTCTTTCATTATGTGGTTGTGAATGATAGTAATTCTACTGTTTATAGTTCTTAATCTTTAATAATTTTCCTTCCAGAAAAATATGAGTCACATTTTACTTCAATATACTCCGTCTGATTAATGATTATACTAGAGATATCTACAAATCTTCTGTTTCTTATATATGTCTTAAAAGTCATTGGAAATGAACATTAAAACTTAGTTCTTTTTCTTTTCTGATTATCTATATTAATTCTTAGAATTAAAAAAAACACCTTTCATGACATGACTAATAAGATTTATATTTTTACTCTTATGTTTTGAGTGATTTTCTCAAGGATTGTAACATATTGGTAATATATTTGAATGATTAATTAGAGTTTAACTATCTTATTATAAAGTCAATTGCATTATACCAGATTAAATATATTGAAGAAAAAGGACATTTTCTTGAAACCATTGACATACAAGTTATTTTACAATAGGTAATTCAATTGTATCTATCTAATTGTCATAAACAGTGTGAGATAATTATAATACTGAATTATACATTAGTGATTAATATAAGCAGTGTTTATATTGGTTTGATTGAAAAGTGTCTTATAATTTTCCAGTCAAGTTACACTTATATTCTTGTAACCTTATAAAGACAAATCTCTTATTTAATTTTTATTGTTTTATGTTTTCTTTTTATTATATGAGACATGATGATATCTAAAGAAATAAAGAAAATTTTCATAAATACAACTGATTCAATTTATTGAAATAAATGTCTAACAAATACAAATATAAATGAATATTATATATCATCATTCATGATCAAATGATCTCTTTTAAAATGAATTATTTTGTCGAGGTATGAGGGACAGTCTGATAGATATTATACTATCTATCAGATTAGGATTGTTGAACATTCCATGTATGATAGGGACATTTCTAATTTATAGTCATTTTGTTATACGTTAAAATTTCTATGCTAAACATTTTTATTTGTTATAGGCCTGAACAAAAATCTAACATGTGTATGCTAACAAAGAAATCCAATTTGATAGTAATATATAGAAATAATGGAAATCACTCTCAATATCATTATTATGGAAAAGTTCTGAGTTTTATTAATGAATATCTAGGACTAATTTTTATTTTTAACTAAATACAAAATGGATTTAACATTACTTTCTTTACACACTAATGGTTTAAACAATCCAAAGAAAAGATCAAACTTATTAAGATATTTAAAACTAAACAATGCACAATTGGTCTTCCTTCAAGAAACTCACTTTAAAACAAATGACACATATTCATGGATGCCAAATGAACATTTAATGCTATCTCACTCATCTTATAAAATAAAACTAGAGGAGTAATAGTTTTGTGGAAGAAAAATATTACTAACCCCCAAATTATATATAATTATGTAGATAATGAAGGTCTTATGGCTTTTATTATAATGAAATTTAACAACAGAGTATGGACATTAGTAAAGCTATACTGGTTTCCAGGCATGGGGATCGGGACAGCTAAAAACACTTAGACTTTATTAGTAATGCATACAAAGGCAATTTGATACTAGGTGGGGACTTTAACTGTATTTTAGATAATTCTGATAACCAATAAGAGGCCTCTTCATCTTACTGCCACAGCAACATTTTTCAAGAAATGGATAGAGAACTTTAATCAAACTGATACATTTAGTGCTAAAGAAAACAATTCATTAATATTTTCCCATCAAGATCACATATTTGGTACTCAAACTAGAATAGAAAAAAATTATGTATCTCAAGATTTAAATACGGAAATATCTATTTTCTCAATAATTCCTTGTCCTTTGTCAGACCATAATTCGCTTATCTAAAACTACAGGTAGATTTTAAAAAAACTTACATATATGACAAGGATTCCATCATATATCACAAAAATGAAAGAATTTAAACCTTGGCTAATGTCAGAATTACAATTCTTTGTGGATACCAATTATACTGAATAGATTAATATAGTAATGATATGGAATTCCTTGAAAGCTTACATATATGGTAAAACCCTCACTTGGTTTAAAAATAAACCAAAGGAGTAGTAATCTGAATTACATAATATACAACTCAACTAATAACAATTAAATCGATAAAGAATAAAAATTTTTCCAATGATAAAATACAATAGATGAACTAAATAAAAGATATAATGAAATTCTATCTCATAAAACCAATCTAGCATTAGAAAACATTTTAATTAATTTCATATGCCGTGACCCCTAGACATATGCATTATTTAGCAATGAGAATCAAAATGCAGTTCACAACAAATAATATTAATAATATTCTGCACAAGGGAAAAATAACAAGAGAGTATCAGATATAAGTGACATTCTTGATGCTTTCAAATATCATTATTCTGAACATTACAAAACTGATGATACTCAAAATAATCTCCCATACTTAGAAACAAATTTAACTGAAATTAAGAAAATATCAGCAGAGTCAAAACTAAATCTTCCAAAACAAATATAACATAAAGAAATTGCTGAGAAAATAAAAGAAAGTAAGTGTAATAAATCCCCTCGAATAAATGGTAGTATCATAGCATTATATAACTTTTTCCAACATCCATAACTTCTCTTTTACATAAAACATTAATTAAAGTTCAAACAAAAACATAATACCACCATCTTGGAAATACTCTTAAATCACAACTATAGAAAAAGAAATTAAAGATCTTACACATTGCAGCTATTACAGACCAATATCTCTTCTTAATAATGACTATAATATTTTTATGTCCATTCTAGTAGAATAATAAGATTCTTATCCAATAGTGTACATAAAGATCAAACTGGTTTTATACACAACAGATACACATATGACAATATTCAAAGGATTTTAACTCTTATTGACATCTTAAACAGAGAAAATCAAGAAGCTTTACTTACTGTAATAGACAGTAAAAAGCCTTTGATCCCTTAAAATGGGATTATTAATTTAAAGTTTTAGAGCTCTATGATTTTCCTCCCTCCTTTATGTGTTTGATAAACAATATTTATAAAAATAATATAGCATATGTGAAATTAGGACCATTTACCTCTGAAGCCATAACTATAATCAAAGGTACAAGGCAAGGATGTCCTATGTCTCCCATTTTATTTGCATTATCTATGGAATTATTTGCTACCTCAATACGTCATAATTCTAAAATAAATGTATTAATATATATGGTCAATATGATTCTAAGATAATGTTTTTTGCAGATGATATCCTTTTTACTTTAACTAATTAAAAAAAATCTCTAAAATAATTTGATAAACAGATTGAGAAATTCTATTTAACCTCAGGTCTTAAATGAAGTCTAACTACATAGTGCTAAATAAAAGTAAAACATTTCTAATAGATAGAGAACTTATATTTCTTAAACAAGTATCCACTTTAAACTATTTAGGCATTGCTTTGTGTAAAAATATAGAAGAAATTATAACTTCAAGCTACAACAACATTATAATACTATGAACACTCAGGTAGTAAAATGGAATAAAATGTTTATAACTTTCGAAGATAGATTGCAATTAATAAAGATGACATTACTCCCAAAAATTGTATACATATATACAAATACAAATAATGTATATAATTTCTTCTTTTGCTTTTCTTTATTATTGTATTATTGTTTGTTAACCCAGCCGCTGGGGATGCACAAGCCATGCATTTCTTTGTGCCGGTCCCAAGCCCGGATAAATGGGGAGGCTTGCTTCAGCAAAGGGCATCCGGCGTAAAACCTCTGCCAAATGACTTATGCAGACATTTCATATTTCCATACCGGACTGGTCAAGGCCTGGGTTAACAATGACCACCACCAGTACTGTTAGCCAACAGGGTGCTGGTGGAAATTAGGCAACTGTTGGCTGAAGGAGAAGAGGAGGGGGAAGGCATGCCCGAAGGCAGGAAGAGAGGATGAAGGTTAGGAGTGTAGTAGTGAGGGTAGGAACTTTGAATGTTGGCAGTATGCCTGGTATAGGGAGAGAGCTAGCTGATATGATGGAGAGAAGGAAGGTTGATATATTGTGCGTGCAAGAGACCAGATGAAAGGGAAGTAAGGCCAGGTGTATAGGAGGCAGGTTCAAATTGTTCTATCATGGTGTGGATGGCAGAAGAAATGGGGTAGGGGTTATCCTAAAGTAACAGTATGCCAAGAGTGTTTTGGAGGTGAAGAGAGTGTCTGATAGAGTGATGTTTATGAAGCTCAAAATTAATGGTATAATGATGAATGTTGTTAGTGCATATGCTCCACAAGTTGGGTGTGCGATGGATGAGAAAGAAAAATTTTGGAGTGAGTTGGATGAAGTGGTGGTGAGTGTACCCAAGGGTGAGAGACTAGTGATTGGAGCAGACTTCAATGGGCATGTTGGTGAAGTGAACAGAGGGGATGAGAAAGTGATGGGTCGGTATGATGTTAAGCAGAGGAATGTAGAAGGTCAGATGACTGTGGATTTTGTGAAAAGGATGGACATGGCTGTGGTGAATATGTATTTTTAAGTAGAGGGAGGAGCATAGGGTGATGTATAAGAGTGGAGGAAGATGCACACAGGTGGATTATATCCTATGTAGAAGGGCCAGTCTGAAGGAGATTAGAGACTGTAAAGTGGTGACTGGGGAAAGTGTAGTTAAGCAGCATAGAATGGTGGTCTGTAGGATGACATTGGTGATCAAGAAGAGGAGGAGCAGTGTGAAAGCAGTGCCAAGGATTAAATGGTGGAAGTTAAAAAAGGGTGATTGTGAGGTGGAGTTCAGGGAAGAGTTAAGACAGGCACTGCAAGGCAGTGAAGAGTTACCGAATAGCTGGATAACTACAGCAGAACTAGTAAGGGAGACTGCTAGAAAGGTACTTGGTGTGACATCTGGACAGAGGAAGGAGGACAAGGAGACCTGGGGGTGGAATGAGGAAGTACAGGAGAGTATACAGAGGAAGAGGCTGGTGAAGAAGAAGTGGGATTGTTAAAAAGATGAAGAAAGTAGACATGAGTATAAGGATATGAGGCGCATGGCAAAGAGAGAGGTGGCGAAGGCTAAGGATAAGGCGTATGGAGAGTTGTATGAGAGACTGGACACTAAAGAGGGAGAAAAGGACCTGTACCAATTGGCTAGACAGAGGGACAGAGCTAGGAAAGATGTCCAGCAGGTAAGGGTGATAAAGGATAGTGAGGGAAACATACTCACAAGCAAGTAGAGTGTGTTGAGTGGATGGAAAGAGTACTTTGAGGGGATGATGAATGAAGAGAATGAGAGAGAGAGAAGGTTGAATGATGTGAGGATAGTGAATCAGGAAGCGAAACAGATTAGCAAGGCAGAAATAAGGATAGCTATGAAGAGGATGAAGAATGGCAAGGCTGTTGTCCCAGATGACATACCAGTGGAAGCATGGAGGTGCTTAGGAGAAATGGCAGTGGAATTTTTAACTAGATTGTTTAATGAAATTTTGGAAAGTCAGAAGATGCCTGAGTAGTGAAGAAAAAGTGTTTTGGTACCTATCTTTAAGAATAAGGGTGATGTGCAGAGCTGCAGTAACTACAGAGGGATACAATTGATCAGCCACAGCTTGAAGTTATGGGAAAGAGTAGTGGAAGCTAGGTTAAGAAGGGAGGTGATGATAAGTGATCAGCAGTATGGTTTTATGCCAGGAAAGAGCACTACAGATGCAATATTTGCTCTGAGAGTGTTATTGGAGAAATACAGAGAAGGTCAGAAGGAGTTGCATTGTATCTTTGTGGACTTAGAGAAAGCATATGACAGGGTGCCTAGAGAGGAGTTGTGGTATTGTATGAGGAAGTCGGGAGTGGCAGAGAAGTATGTAAGAGTGATACAGGATATGTACGAGGGTAGTGTGACAGTAGTGAGGACTGCAGTGGGAGTAACAGATATGTTTAAGCTGGAGGTGGGATTACATCAAGGATCAGTTCTGAGCCCTTTCTTATTTGCAGTGGTGATGGACAGATTGACAGATGAGATCAGACAGGAGGCCCCGTGGACTATGATGTTTGCGGATGATGTTGTGATCTGTAGTGAGAGTAGGGTACAGTTGGAGGAGACCCTGTAGAGGTAGAGATATGCTCTTGAGAGGAGAGGAATGAAGGTCAGCAGGGCTAAAACAGAATATATGTGCATAAATGAGAGGGAGGATAGAGGAATGGTGAGGACGCAGGGAGTAGAGTTGGTAAAGGTGGATGAGTTTAAGTACATGGGATCAACAGTTCAGAGTAATGGTGAGTGTGGAAGAGAGGTGAAAAATAGAGTACAGGCAGGGTGGAATGGGTGGAGAAGAGTGTCAAGAGTGATTTGTGACAGACGGGTACCAGTAAGAGTGAAAGGGAAGGTCTACAAGAGGGTAGTGAGACCAGCTATGTTATATGGGTTGGAGATGGTGGCATTGACAAAAAGGCAGGAGTCAGAGCTGGATGTGGCAGAGTTAAAGATGTTAAGATTTGCACTGGGTGTGACTAGGATGGACAGGATTAGGAATCAGTATATTAGAGGGTCAGCTCAGGTTGGACAGTTTGGAGACAAAACAAGGGAGGCGAGATTGCATTGGTTTGGACATGTGCTGAGGAGGGATGCTGGGTATATTGGGAAAAAGATGCTAAGGATGGAGCTGCCAGGTAAGAGGAAAAGAGGAAGGCCTAAGATAAGGTTTATGGATGTGGTGAGAGATGACATGCAGGTGGTTGGTGTGACACAGCGATATGCAGAGGGCAGGAAGAAATGGAAACAGATGATCCGCTGTATTGACCCCTAACAATAACAGCCAAAAGGAGATGATGATTGTTTGTTCAACTTATAAGCAGCATTCTTACTTCCACTCACTTACTTTACTTATCAAGCAGCATCCAAACTACTCACTTGAATTTCCCTATTCACTGGAATAACCATCCGACCAAATCATTAGTGTCCTCACCTCTGCTTGCTTACTTATACTTGGCAAGCAGCATCCAACCACTCATTTGCAATTCCCAACTCATTGAAATGAACCTCCAACACCAGAGGGGGGACAGAAGAGGGACAAGCCTGGCCCTCCTCTCCACCTCCCAAAAAAAAAAAAATTCTCCAGACAGGGAGAGTGGGAGGGAGGGTAGAAAGTTCATGCCAAAATGCAATACCTTACCCACTTACACTTTCATAAACTGTATTGAGCCCCTCCCTACACTTACCTCACTTACTTACTCTCCTGAACCCATTACTATTTCAATCTAAACCCCGTCTAAAGATGTCCCTGGAAAAATTGGTCTTTTACCAAAACTTTATTTGTCCGGGTCCCCTTCAATAAGCACACATCTCACCAAATGACATTTGATGACATTTATTAAAATTCCATAAACATAACTGCATTGACCAACTGATATTTTCTTTTGTTAATCACAACATAAACCACCATATAACAGTTAACTTAGGCAGTGTGACTGTGCTCACCTTGACCAAGTAAGTAGCATCCTTGACTCCACTTGCTTACTTTTACTTATCAAGCAGCGTCCAACTGCTCATTTGAATTTCCCATCATCCATATAACAGGTAAGTTAGGGCAGCCTGACCCTGCTCACCCTGACCAAGTAAGCAGCATTCTTACCTCCACTCGCTTATGTTACTTATCAAGCAGGGTCCAACCACTCACATGAATTTCCCAACTCATTGGAATAACCATCCAACCAAATCAGCAGTGTCCTCACCTCCACTTGCATACTTATACTTGGCAAGCAATGTTCAACCACTCACTTGCATTTCTCAACTCATTGAAATGAACTTCCAACACCAGAGGGGGAACAGAAGAGGGACAAGCCTGGCCTTCTTCTCCGCCCACCAGCATGACCAGACTGTTCCCTATCCTTCATTCCAAAAGCTACCAACAAAACCTCCAAAACAAACCTAACCATATGCAAAGGTCATATCCAAAGTCATCTGGTGTATGCCATACCCTCTGAACCAACTGGATCCCTGTCATCAACCTCCCAGTGGCCTAACAAAATCTGCCAAAGCAACAGGTTGTCACAAGCCGACTTAACTGATGAGCCCTCCCCAAAGCCAAAATATCTAAAGTCTTACCCTGAAATAACCTCTTTAAACCACCAATCCTCCATTAACCTTCCAATTGTAACTCCTGAATTATTCCTACATCACAACCTTGCAATGTGCCATAAAGACTGTAAGAGGCTGAGTGCCATCTACAACCCTGCAAACCCAAATACCTGCAGCCCCAATTTAGCCTCCACAGAAATATAAAATGGTCAAAAGATTTTTTTTTATTATGAATTCTCCCTCAATGAAACCAATGGCCCACCACTGCTCCCAAAATGAGCCCAAGATATAAGACTCAAACTAGGACATTCTGTGAAAACTGTACCATAAAGGTATGCTCCTTTACATGACTGCCTCAGCTATGATGCATGACAACAAAGTACTCTGGCAGCATATCATACCTGAAATGTAACAGAACCATTATACTATGCCCTGATTAATGTGCTAACTGCTGTGAAACCCTTAAAGACCTGCATAACCTAACCCAAAATTCACTACTTTCTAAAGACAATCCTGGCTAGAACCCTCACCACACCACTCATAACTAACCTTACCCCCCCCCCCCCATGTTGCCTATGCAGGTAGTAAGGAAATAAAACATGGCCTACTTCTGGAGAAGTCCAAAAAACATGCCTTGCTTAAACCTTCTATCTCCCAAGTAGACAAAGCACCCCATTCCCAAAAATATCACAAAACACACTCATACCTAAAATGCTTTCTGAAACCCTACCTACAAAATTCACCCAAAGCACAAGTGACATGAGCCTCATGCTTCTCTCTGTAAAACCCTAACCTGTTATGTAAAATTACCAATACCTACTTGAGGGACAGCTTTGTTCCCCCAAATATACCACAACCTTAAAAATAGGACTCCAAAGTCATGTCAAGCAGAACACATCATTGGCCTCTCTGAACCCAATAAAATGGATGGGTAACTGTAAAAGCACCCCAACGGGTTCCACCAATCTGAACGTAAATGTTAATTTGGCTGGCATGTAACAGCCTGTATATGTTAGCCTAATAACCTCCTATGCTCCTACAATTGTTGTGACTCCACACCACCTGTAGGAATCCCACACTCCTCAGAAGCAATCCTCTGTGTTTATCTTACCCTCAACCTACCTCTACCTCAAATGCTCACACACTACCCAAAATGCAGCACTCTGATATGCCTAAGTGAACTCAAATACATAGGATTACCTGTGACCTTATTGTGCTCCACTCCAGCTACAAGCACATCCTCCCCAGCAGAATCCATTACCTTGCAACTCCGCTCCACTCAGGTCACTGAGCATTGCTCACTGTGCACACTGTCCTTTGTGACTACATTATGCACCACTCTGGTGACTGGACATCCATGGCCAGCCTCAATCACCATTCAGGTCTCCTTTATGCTGGTCATCAACCAAGGTCCAATGTCCACCTCCCCATCTACAAAAGAAAGAAAAAGTGTAAATTCGCAGCACACACATAACAAATGCTTCTGAATGAGCACATTAAACCTTGTCAAATACCCATCCTATTGATCGACTGCCCAGCCACTACCCTTGCCTGCAACCCCATTTGTGAATATAATGGAACTTGGCACACACATAACCAACAAACTTCTTACTAACAGCATTAGGTGCTATCGAGGGCTTATGTCAAATCCCACACCTCAGTGCATATTCAACCATTAATTTTTCCAACAGTGACATCCAAGGAATTAATCTGTTCTGCTGAGGTCTGCATAATAAACTTTAAAAATGTAGTATTGGATTTGATATATAACAGATATTCTTTAAGGCTCTAAGTATCACCTTTCCATATAACAACTATATTGTCCACAAACCATTTATAATAAAATATGTGTCTCTTAAATTCCTCATTGGTCAGGGTATATTTAATTTCCCACTGTGACATTACAAGATTTGCATAAGAATTGGCACATGGGGTTCCCATCACTCCTCCCATTTTTTGTGCATAATATAAACCATCAAATATAAAAATGATGTTCTCTATTATTGACTCTATAAACATACGTACTAAATTAATTTGATTAATTGAATAATCAGAGTATGAACAGAGACATTCCTTGACAAACTCAGTAACTATGTATTAGGAATGCAAGTGAAAAGTGAGCAGACATATAAGGTCACAAAAACAACTTCATCAGGCAGTGAGATGGTTTTGATATAATCATAAAACAATTCTAAGACATCACGTGTGTCTCAAAACAGCATTCATTTTCTCTATAACATGTCTCAGTTTGTGTTCCACATAGATGGACATAAATTCATAGATTAGTACTAGGCTAACTGTCTTTGGGGACCATTTTAAGCCTAGCCAATTACCCCATGTGAGAATCAAACCCTGCTTCTTGTGTTTCTAAGGTAAGCCCCTTAACCATTACGCCAACCTCCCACCCCAAGTGAAGCACACATGGGCTCAGTGAGCGAGCCTTTGCCTGATACTATAGGTCTTAAAAGCGGGTCATTAAGCATTTTATGTATCTTCAGAAACCCTTTATGATAGGTATCAGAGGTGTTTCCACTAACAGGTAATCATACAGTTCTTTTGTAATGTATCTGTTGGAAAAACAATCCTATAAATCATCCTGTACCCTATGTATCATTTATTTTACCATATGAATGTGGAAAATTGATTATATGGAAAAAAAACACGGACTTGCAGGAGAGGTACTTTAGAGCCTGAAACTGATTATTTTTTAGTATCAGAAGGAATATGTATAATGGAAAAAGAAACTATTGCAACAAGTTTCGCAGATCATTTGGTGATGTGGTTGGAAATATGTCATAATAAAGAACATATAACGATAGGAAAGGGTATAAAAAGAATAAAGGAAAAGGACTAGATTAAAAAAGAAAGAAAGATATTAATCAGTTAATTAAGACCATATTACTATAAAGATGTTTATGTTAATTGGCCAGAATGGTGGATTACTTTTAAAAGAAAATGGGCCTACTTTTATATATCAAAAGCAGGTAAGATCGAATACCGGAATAGCGAGACTATAATACCGCAACTTCATAAAACTGAAAGTTTAAAAGGATCAGTACCAAAACATCATCTGTTCCTTTAAACACATGCAGTTGGGTTTAAATAAGGTTATTTCACTTAAACATGTACGTCATACCAAAACAAAAAAAAAAATGGCTAACGTGTTATATGAAGCTCCAGGAGTTATTGGGCAGTTATATTGAACAGTCAAATCACAAAAAAGTAAGGACGTTTTGCTACCAGAAGGTCATGTCTACCATTTAGAGAAGAAACTACAGCTAAAAAGGTACTAGTGTTGTAAATTTAGGTGTACAGAGAAATGTATTGGAAGGACTGTCACTTTATCTTTTCCTGATTGATAGCAATTGCTGAAAACAGTAGCACACAATCACGTAGGTGAACCTGCTGAAGTGCAGAAGTATAGGGTCTGTATTAGAACATCGAAGTTTTAAAATTTTGAATGTTCTAATATCGACCCTAATACAGTGAATGCTGAAAATAGCAAAGCTGCAGAACACCAATTTTTTTCCTAGGGAAAGAATTCGGTTGGCCATTTCTGTGGCTTCACTATTTCCAGCACTATGGTGGAAAGTTACGGGTCAGGTTCAGGTAAGTGTGCGATTGTGCGGATGTTAGGGTTGGGTGTGGGTTAGGTGAGTTAGGGTTAGGGTGTGGGTGAGGTGAGTGTGCGATAGTGACTGACATTAGGATTAGGGCGGGGTAGGTGAGTTAGGGTTAGGGCGCGGATCAGGTGAGTGTGTGATAGTGATGGACCTTAGGGTTAGGGTTTGAGTTAAAGTAAGTGGATAGATAATAGTGTATGTACAGTTTAGCGTAGGGTAGATGTAGGATTTTAAGTGTATGTGTGTGGATTGCTATTTTTTTGGTGTGCTTGTGTTGTGTGTGTGTTTCTCGGAACAGTGAATTTTTTCCCAGGGAAAAAATTTGCTGTTCCGGGTGTTTGAGATTTTAAGCTTTTGCTTAAAAGGGCTTGATGAATTAACGTTCGCTTTTCTAAGTGTTCGTTAATTTACTATAGACCCGAAGTATAGAATGTGGAGTGACCTTAAACATAAAGCAGCTATGTTGAGAGACACTCCATGTATATTAGTAGATGATGCTATTGCTTCCACTTCCCTGGAATACATTCCTTCTTAATAGGAAAGCATTTCTGCAGCAGATAGGTAGAGTCTGGCATTAATGTTCTGATGAGATATAAATCCTTGACTTAACTATGCAAACATTGGATTTGACTATGTTTCCTTTTCAACCAGGCATGTTTATAGAGAAAAGGATGGTGGAAGAGTGCAGTGACAGCATTGTGATAGTATTTAGAACTATAAATAATCTCTACAATCTCAGCAGAGCTACTATTTGGATTATGGATGGCACCTACTTTTGTAAAGGTACTCTGTGCAGTCAATTATATAGTGTTCATTGTCTCATTAAATATGGAGGCTATAGCAAATCAGTGCCATTGTTGTATTGTTTAATGTCTAAAAAGTCTTTAAAGGCTTACACTATGATGTGGCAGTGTCTCTTTTATTTATTGTTTGACAATGGATTTGAAACCAATCTACAATTTGTGCTATGTGATTTTGAAATGGCTGCTATGAAGAGTATACAGCTCAATATTAGTGGGGCTACATCCAAAGGGTGCTTATTCCACTTTGGGAAGAACACCTAGATGAAGGTCCAAAATATTGGGTTAGCATTATTATACAATTCCTCCCTAATAGGTTCATAGATTAGTACTAAACTAACTGCCCTTGCAAGTCATTTTAAGCCTAGCAAATTATCCCTTCTGAGACTCACACCCTGCACCTTCTGCTTGTAAGGCAAACACCTTAACCACTAGGCCACCCTCAATTATCTGTGCAGAAGTTGGTTGTCTTAGCGTTTTTGCTTGAAGTACTACCACATTTACTCAACTGAAAGAATTGTTCCCTATAGAAGGTAAAGAATTACTGAAATATTTTTCCATCTAGTATGTTTTAGGCAAAGAGAGGAAGTTTGCCACAAGGACAACATTATTCACTAGATATCCACCTCCTTTCCCCTGTTACATTCTGAAATATTTCAGACCTAAATACCTTATTCTTACCACACACTCAAAACTCCATGTTGGTGAGGAATTGGTGGCTGAAATGATTACTTGGTGCATGTGCTACAGATCTGTCAGTTCCACTTTCAGCTCTTGCTACAGAGTAGAATCAAGTTGAAGAGCTACATGCAAGAATGGCAGCAGGTTGTCCTCCCTTGCCTAAAAAAAAAGGAAACTTCTCTATAGGCATGCACAGTATGAAAGTGTGTTGAACAATAAAGGTAGTTATTCATCTTTTGAGTTTGTACAAGCAATCACAATACTTCTAAAAATTTAGATTTGTATGCACTATTTTGTTGATGTTTACACACAAATGGTTCTAAAGGGGTGCTGTCACTGATGAAAAGTTAAACAGGAGTTGGATGTGCACTATATTCATGATTGGAGGTGAATTGGGAAGATGTGTGGACGCACAACACATTAACAGTGGAAAATTCTGTATTTTGAAAGTTTGGGTATTTAGATGTCGGCCTTGTGATATTTCGGTATTACAACATTTCGGTGTTGTAGTCTCAGTATTCTGATCTTCGATCTTACTGTCTTTCAGTATATAAAAGTAGATCCAAGAAAATATAAAGATAATAATTTATTTAGCAGAATAAAGTAAGTCAAAAAGAAAAGTAGGAATATGCTAAAACAAACAGAGATGTGATGGTAATTTAGAAAACGATAGAGAATATCATGAAAAAGATAATGAAATTTATGAGAATAATTATGATAAAGTTCAAGAATTATTGTATAAACAAATATATTTTTCAAGGAAGAAATAAAGAAGTTTCATTTATCTATGTAAGATAGTAAAGTAAGGTAGTAGTGTAATGAAAAAAATGAACAATAAAGATGGTAATACAAGAAAAAGTAAGCAACACATTTTATTAAAAAAGATTTGAGAATAAGATGCTATATATAATAGTGGAAAGTGCATATGATATCAAAGGAAAAGGATGTTAACACTGAATAATGATAGTGATAGAAATAATAGATGATATAATTAGAACGAAAGCAGATACAACATTATGATAGGTGATATTAACAAAGCATATGATTCAGTATAGTATGATACACTGTCGGAAATAATGGATATGTACAATGTTAACAAAAGCAAGCAAGTATGCATAATAACATATATGAAAAATTAAATAAGACACTTAGTCAATGGTTGGCTAAGTAAATAAATAAATATGAACAATGATATAAGACAAGGGTATCCTATGAAAACTTTTATTTGTTTTATTTATGAATAGTTACAGAGGTTATTCAGAAAATGAAGAATACACATTTTATAATTTAAATGGAACTTGAAATTCTGGTTATGATGTCATATGCAGATGAGATTATTATAACAGCAAAACATAGTGAATGAATGAGAGAAGCTATAATCTACTTAGTTGAATGCTTAAAGGAAAGAGGTATGAGTAAAGAAATGTGTGACATAATAAAAATAGCAAATATACAATTTTCTGTGAAAGAAATATCTGTTCTAGGGATGCATTTTGATAAAGAAGGCAATAAAATGGGATGGGATAAAATAATAAAGGAAATAAAAGATAGTTGTATATTATGGAAAACATACAGCTTAGCATATAAGAAAAAAAGTAAATTTGTTAATTCAGTATTAATAGGTAAGATAGTTTATTTATCCAGTGTTGTTATGATTCCTAGAATTTATGAAAAACAGCTTTTATTAGATATATTATTTTGATTTATATGGGGTCAAACTTAAATCCCATTAAAAGAGGTATAGTATAGACAAATAAAGAAAAAGGAAGTTTAGGTATTATAAATCCAATAGCATATGCTGCAGCATTTGATTTGAATAAGGTATTGAAATGGTTAAATAAATGAAAAAAGGAATTTAGTGACAACTGTATGCAAGTATATAGAATTCTGAGAAAGCACAAGAAGTAACACAACAACAAAAGAATGATTATTATGGTGAAATGGAGAATTATCAACAAAAGATAAGAATGAAGAAAATAAATATTGACGAAGTTAAAGGAAGACAGAAAAATATGTTTTTAAAAATATTATGAAGAAATATCATTGTATTAATCCACTGGAAAATGTTCCGTAAGTAAATACTAAAGGAATTACAGAAAGAAAGAAAGAAATGGTTTAGCCATAACATTGAATGAAAATGTTTTTATGGAGATTAAAATACAAAAAAAAAAATACATATAAAGGCAAATATGCCTTACAAAAAGAAAAGTGAAAGAATATATTCATATTTTGTGGAAGAAGAAACAATCATGTTTTTTCTTAACCGTGAGAGAGTTAAAACATTATGGAATAAATTATGAATAGATTTTGTTTTGAATTTCAAGAACAATGATGTAAATATAGATATGATTGAATGTAGCTACTACGAGAATATAAACAAAAAAATCAAAAGTGGACTTGGGCAAAAAGTTTTTATGCCAATTATGGAATGAAAGAATTAATGAAAATATGTTTAATGGAAATTGGATGTTGTCATTAATAGGAAAAAGATTAAATTATAGTTACTGTATTGGAAAAGGTATGGGGTGAATATAAAAAAATAAGTATGAATGGCAAGTCTGATGAGTACAAATATAAAATGCAATTTACTTTAAATGATTGTATAAATTTGGAAATATGTATATATTTATGTAAATATGTAAAGGTAAATATGTATGTAAATAAAGGATCCCTTTTCTTTCTGAGCACCAGGTGGCACAGCAGGGCTGCCACGAGTGCTTGAAGAATTCCAAAATTGAAGGAGTAAGCAATGCTGTTGTAGAATGAATCACAGCAAGTTGAAACCTTCATTACAAAGTTGAAGAACGGAGGTGTAGATTAGTGTTGCCACCTATTCTGTATTTTTGCAGACTACCAAGAAATCAGAATGTTAATCAAGTAGTCCAGAAAGTACTTTACAAACTCCTGTAATCTGTTTATCTGCACAGACAGAATGCCAGACTTTGTAAAAAAACACAGCCTCAGAATAACCAGAGTTTATAAAAAAACACAGCCTCAGAATAACATGTAATTGTAAAACATCACTAATGCAAACATGATACGTGAAAACTGGCACTTAACTTCCTAAATAAAAGTGGGAGGGGGATAAAAGAAGGCACTGACTTCACAATGACATGCACACTGACATCATAAAATGGGTGAGAAAGTGGGCAGAAAGTAGGTGGAGATAGGGAGGGTTGTGGTAAGAGCAGTTAGGGTAGTTTGGCCTTATTTTTGGCAAATAGAAAAGTATTAACCATGGTGTGGATAGAGAGACATTGGTGATGTTAATAAAGGCAGAAGAAGTTCCGATCTAAGGTGATGAGATGAGCTGGAGTGCTGTAACCAAATGATTGCTGCAGGTGCAGTCTGATAGTGTATCTGATATTGTGTGAAAAAAGAAAATTACAGGGGTGGAAAGTATGTGCTTGTCTGATGGGGTAATCAGTTTTAATAGAATTTGCTTCTGCAACTAGGTACTGTGGATGGCAGAAGTCAAGTAAAGGAAAAAAAACAAAACAAATGGAAGTACTGAAAGGAAAGGAAGAAGAAGTGGTATACAACATGAACACAGGTATTTGTCAGCAGTAGAAGGGCAGCAGCTTCAGACAAAACAAAACAAAAAGATCAGTGATAAGAATAAGAAGCAAAACCAATATTTTGTGCAATATTATATTACCACCAGAGTTTACTTTAAAAGACAGAACAGCTTTGATACATTTGGGGTGAGAAGATTGTTGTGAAGTAACTTCAGAGACCTATTCAAGTCCAATGAAAAATATGAGTGAAATAGAACAGAAAAAATAAACAACATATCACCATGGAAGGACAGTCCCCATGATTCACCAAACAAATTTTCCATGGGAGCAGTGTAACCACTCCTACATGGAAAATGGCAGCTTTCCGATCCAGGTACATGCTGTTTGGATGTGCACAAGTGGATCTACACTGTTCCAGCACGGAAAGCCATGTTGGATGCTTATCAGCTCATTTGCTGGTGAAAACCATGCAAATGAGCTGATCTAGCAATCCAGGAAGTCGGCAGGTCTCCGTGCTGGAATAGTGTAAGGTGCAGAAATGTATTCGGTTACTAACCAATACATTTCTCCAAATTACACAATGGAGGCATATCGGCATTCAATAAAACATGTATTAGAGTGGTTATGCATGCCAATGGCCAAATATATGGCCACTGTCATGCAAAACTGCTTCAAAGAAAAACAACTTAAAGTTTTGTTTTTGTTGGCAGATCTCGGCCGTAGAGTGCATGGGAAGTGGTACGCTAGTGGGAAGGGGCACAAAAGAAAAAAAGAAGGGTGAAAACATAAACATTATGGAATTATGCATTTTGCCATTATAGGCAATGGCATGCAGAAAATAAACAATGGCCGGGAACAGTGGTTGCTAAGGGAAGGCTCATGTGCAGCACAGTAACTAGGGCTGAAGGCAGTGGGGTATGTTAATGAGTGAACCTATAATGAATCAAAAATTTCTTCTAAATGTCAGTCTGCAACTAACTGTGTAGGTGCTCTAACATGATCGTGTAGGCAGGATGAGCAAGTAGCATGGAAAGGGGGTGTGTCATGCTTGCTGTAAGCACATTGGAGCTTTGTTGACTGGTTTCTGCTTAGCTAAGCACAGCTAAGTGAGGAGGTTTGTCTGAGGCTGTTTACTCTTATTCCATGAACTGAAGAGCATGTTCGTGGCGAGGGGAGGGACATTTCTTGCTGTTTACAGTAGCCAAATGGGTCTGAGTGCCAGCGATTAAACAGGTAGGACATAGGAAAAGTAAAAGGAAATAGCAGAACAAGGGAAATGCAGTACAAACAGCAATATGGGATACTGTAACACACAAAGGGCCATTGAAAGCACTCATTAATACAGCCGGCAGGTAGCTGCATAGCTGAAAATGGGAGGAGATGTAAAAAAAAATAAATAAAGGGCAACAGCATAATAAAAGAGAAATGAAGTAGAAATCACTAATATGGGACTCTTGCAAATGACAATGGGCCAGGTAAAGCACACAATAATACAGTTGGCAGGTGGCTGCATAGCTGAAAATGGAAGGAGATGTAAAAAAGAATTAAAGGCAACAGCACAATAAAGGAGAAATATGAAGTAGGAATCACAAATATGGGACCATTGCAACTTACAATGGGCAGGCAAAGCACATAATAATACAGCTGGCAGGTGGCTGCATAGCTGAAAGTGGGAGGAGATGTAAGTAAAACATAATTAAAAAAGGGCAACAGCAGAATAAAGGCAATCATACACAAATTACCAGCAATGCCTCTGACACTCACAGTGGCCACATCAAAGCCATGAGTAGTATAGGTGGCAGATGGAATGCATCATAGTGAGCCATACCTCTCAACTGTACAGATTGTCACAGAATGTCCAGACATTTGCCTTACATTTTTGGTCCATTTTTTCATATGACTGTGGCTTTCTGGCAAATTAGTGGCAAATCATTAAAGATTGAATTTAGAAAATAATGACAGACATTTGAGTTTTAGACCTCATACCCTTCAGAAAATCCATGCTAATGCAAAACCTGTTATTCTAACAACTTTAAGTTTGTAAGAGCAATTGTTAAAAATTGTCTCTATTTGTACCACTTTTTTCTTGGCTTTGTCCAGATTTCTTACTCTAAGAGGTTGAAAGGTATGGAGCCAATCATACAGGCAGCATCTGTAGCATCATAGTATAAAGTATGGAAACACCTTACAGTCTGGTTTGTCCCACAAACTCTGCACTATTGATGTATACATGCAGGGGAATTTTAACTGGAAAAATGTTAGGGGCTGCCGTTGCTTTGATCCTTCAGTATGTGCCAGAGGCTGAGGGTGGAGAGGAGGATAATTTTGACAACCGCCCCAGACTCAGTAGGAGGAGAACAGTGTTCAGACCAAGGGTAACCTACCAGGGGCTACTTGACCTGGAGATAGTAAAGCACTACAGGGTGGTCAGGGTCATACTTCAGCAAATTGGGGAGCTGTGCCAGCCTCACCTCACATCCAGAATGAAAAGAGGGGAACCCATCCCAATGGACACTAAGGTATGTGTATCCCTAAGAATACTAGCTACAGGTACTTTCCAAAGACCTACTGGGGACATCATGGGGGTGTCACAGGCATCTGCATCCAGAGTATTCCACCAGTTCCTGGTTGCCATGCTACAAAATGCCCGAGACCACATATACTTCCCCAACACCAATGAGGAATTGACCAGCAATGTGTGCCTCTCCCACTGTGCAGCTGAATACCTGGAACTTTAGTTTAAAGCTGTTGAAAGCCTCATGGTAGTGCAAGGCTATAATGCCCTATTATGAATTTATCTGCCAGTAGGTTTGTTATATCTTCTAGCTAAGTGTATGCATCTCCATTAACAATGAACTTTGTACACAATTATGCATTGCCTTTGAGGTTGCAAACAAAGATGAACATGAGAACACTGCTGCCTATACAAAACTGTTCACATAAACCCTATATATGCATGTTAATAGCTGCATTGAGGCAGATCTACCACCAGGAACAAATACAAAGTTAAATCAAAAAACAAACCACCCTGGTGGAATCTCAGTATCAATAGGCTGTATAACAGAAGAAACAAATCCATTGCAAAAATTAGGAGGTGTAATACCCAGCAGGATAAATGTGCTGTCATCAAACTAGACAAATAACACAGCTGACTAAGGAAGTCTATCAAAGCCACATTTAAGGTTAATCTGGCCTCACAGGCCAATAACACTCACAAGGAATAATTTAGCTTTGTCTGCAACCTCAAAGGCAATACACAATTGTGTAGACAGCTCATTATTAATGAAGATGCATACACTTAGCTAGAAGATATAGCAAACCTATGGCAGACAAATTCAGCTCTAACTTTGCCCTCTCTTCTCCCCACCCTCCACTCAGGAAACACCATCAAATATAACTCTTCCAATTCTCAGTAGGGAATAGGTCCTCAAAATTCTATCTAAGGCAGAGATAATTGCATTGATGGGCCACAACAATATCCCAGTCTGCCTTTTAAATTGCATGAAAAAAGACATATCTGTTCTTTTGGAGTAATCTCTGAAGTCATTATTTAATTATATTCTCTAAACAGGATTAATATGAATGAAGAACAGCAATACTCTTTCCTTTGCACAAAGGTGAGCCATCTATGGACACTATAAATGACAGACCCATAAGTCTCACTAGTATCATATGTAAAGTCATGGAAATAATCAGTAATGATATAGGAAACTTCCAAACACTGGACTCAACCCAGTTTGGTTTTGTCGAGGCAGGTCATGCCTATTCAGCCAAGTGGACTTCTTTGAGAATGTCACTAAAGCAATGTATGAGGTCAAAATAGTCCACACTGCCTGACACCAAGGCATTTAACAGAGTACCACACTTGGTCATTGTTGACAAACTCAAGAGGTCAGGTATAACCCCTATGTCTCCCACTGGATAGCCAGCTGACTCACAGACAGCACCCAGGAAGTTAAAAATGGGGAGTCCACCTCTACAAATAGGACAATCATGAGCAGATTCCCTCAGGGGATCTGTCCTGGGACCGTTCCTTTTTGGCATCTACTTCTGTGAAGTCAAGGCCAATATCACAGGCATATGGCTGACTAAATCTGCAGAAAATTGCAAAGTAGGAGCAATCATGGAATCCTCCACCATCACTAATATTTTCTAAGAAGGGGTGACACAGATACATAATTGGTGTTAGAGCCATAAACAAAAACTGAATGCCAAGAAATACATAATAGTATCCTTCAGGAAGACAGTAACCTCTGGTAACTACCATATTGACAACTCATTCCGAAGAATTGACCCAGTAGTCAGGGACTTGGGGACATACGTAAACAGTATTCTAGACTTTGACCATCATGTGTCAATAGTATTGAGGAAACCATTCTATGTTGTGCAGCTTATAAACAAAGGTATGGCATCTAGGTCCAAAAATACCATTTTATTTGGCACTCATCAGGCCTATCATTGAGTGCAATGCCTCTTTTGGTATGTACCTAGCCAAGCACATCCAACAATTTGAATATCCACAGGGGCTCTACACTAAAATAATACAGGTTGTAAATAACATGTCCTATGCAGACCACCTCAAATTCCTATCCCTGTATTGTATCTTGTACAGACTGTTGAGAGATTTATGCCTGATATGCAAAGCATCATCAGACCCTCCTGTGATAGACCTCCTGCATATCCCGCAAAACACACAACACCAGGATTACCCATTCTAAATAACTATACCTTGTCTATGATATAAACATGACCTGCTGGAGAGACAAGTATGTATCCCAGAGACTTCCCCTTCTCTGGAACACTCCCCCCATCCAAGTGAAAAAGAGTTTCACCCTAACTCAGTTCAATTGTAACTTGGACAACTGGATGGGGAACCAGAAATTTACTGCTGGTTTAGCTACTATGTCTCTCATAGACACAGGCAACCTGTAAATGTTTCATCTCTCAGGCCCCCACTTGTAAATGTGTCATCTCTCAAGCCCCCACTTGTAAATGTGTCATCTCTCAAGCCCCATGCCTTCATTACTAAGGGTACCATAACCTGTCAGAGGTTTGGGATGCATGGCCCAGTAGTTTCTAGCCTAGTACACACCGATGACCTGTGAACCTGCACTATCTGCATCACCTGCATCAGGTAGCGCTGCCTGAGGGCTAGAACAGTGGAACTCACCAGGAATAATAGCAGTGAAAGTAGTAGATTTGTCACCTGATAAGAGCTGCCAATGCTGGTGGAGAAAATCATGGGGTGGGGTGATACCTGCATTTACCATATGGAAAGAATCCTGCAGTGACTTGCTAAATCATTGTTCCATCCAGCACTGAGCCAGGTATCTGAGACAGCAGATGGTTATGACAATTCTGAGGGTGAGGACTACGTGCCCACTGTATTCACAATTGATGGGGTTGCACCTCTTTAGTTCCATATCTAACCTCAGTCATGGTGTTCACATCTTCTTGTGTCCATCACCATACTTGCCTTTCTTGTATGTCCTATATGTTTTAGCTTGCTACATAACCTAACATATATAACTCCCCCTGTTATTCATAAATATATCCACAACATTCCTATCTATTTAAAAAAAAATAAAAATGGCATCTATATCACAAAAAATTGTGCCCCAAACATAGCTCGCCACTTTGTTTATGCATGTGTATGACACAGTCACTTTGGTCCAATTGGTCAAACAACATTACCAAGTTGTCATAATTCATTTATGATGTGGTTATCCAAATTTCCCAAGTTGTTGCTGCAAATACAATGTTAGATTGTAAAGAAGTGGATAACATTGGTCCTCGCACACCACCTTCCTACTTATTCCTTATTTATTTCCCAGTGTCCTACCCTCTGTTTGCCTTCGATTTTCACAGCTGTCCTGTCAGCTTTGTTTCCCACCACTAATATGGTCAAAAAATAGATTTACACACCACACATAGCAATAAATGGTCCATAAATAAAAACCTCTATTTCTGTACTCTGTATTTGCATGATGCTTGTCACTGCAAAGCGCTACTCTCTATAGTTACATAGTGGTAACCACCACTTCACATCCTATGGCAAAAAATGATCAGATTTTCTGCTTAGCCACATTTATATGGTACTTGTGTTACCATGCCTAACTCTACTGCTTGACAGATAGCAATACTGATATTATTATTATTATGAAATAGTATTTATTATGAGTATCACCTCGTAATGATTTTGAGGGTTAAATGTGGTCATGATGGGATGATCGAATTATCACTACAGTATGTTACTAAATGCAATTCACATTACTGATGTCTGTTTCAAACAGTACATTGTCCATTGCTCCTCCCCCTTCAACTGTGTGATTTCAGAGAGTTGAGATATGCGTTATTTTATGTTGTCAACTACTACAAAGATTTGCGGAATTTTGAATGAGTTAGGCAGATATTTGAATCCTGTTGTGTGTACGTGTGTACAAGTTTTGTAAAATCTTTACATATATATATATATATATATATATATATATATATATATATATATATATATATATATATATATATATATATATATATATATATATATATATATATATATATATATATATATATATATGGATCTGGGACTATCTACCAAATGCCCACAACACCAAAACCAAAATGGCCGAACACACTTTAGCGAAAGTGCTTTTCACCGAAAAAGCACCTTCGCTAAAGTGTACAAAAAATAAATAAATAAATAATAAAAAAAAAAACACAGAACTCACATTTACGCAGGGGGGCAAGCCCCCTGCACCCCCTTACTTTTATATTCTCACTCCGAGATCGCACTACATTGGGGAAAAGGGAATATTCCCTTATTGCCACTGTGCCGCAATCTCACCAACATCCATTTCCCCATGTTTTTCTCTTTTTTAGCATACTTTCGCGAAAGTGCTTTTACAGTGAAAAGCACTTTTGCAAAAGTGTGCTCGGTCGTTTCACTTTCGATGAAACAGTCGTTTCCCATATATATATATATATATATATATATATATATATATATATATAGTCTTAGCTTGTTAAAAAGTGGATAGATATGGTACTATCTCAGTGCCATCCTGCTCAATCCTTAATTCCTACCCTCTGTTTGCTTCCCAGTAGTTTCAACACTGGCCTATCAACCACATTTCTCACCTTTAATCTGGTCACTGAATAGAACCACAGACACATAGCTAAAAATGGCTAATAAACAGAAATCTTCCTTTTTATAGTCCAACTTTTTGTGAAGCTTGGCATCATGCAGCACAGCCTACTGCTAGTTCTCACCTTGAGGCAAAAATTCTGAATTTAATTCTGCATATGTAAATACTTTTCTATTGGCTTTGGTTTGGAGTTTGTCAGCAATGTGCTTCAGGAAGTGATTCTGATAGACTGAAAATGTAACTGTCCTCTGAGTACTGTACATGTTTTGTTGGTTTGTTGTATTTCTGATATGAGGAGCCTGCTATACTGCTTTCAGTACTTTGCTTTATGTAACTGTGGTAGGGACTCTCATATTTCCTTCCCAATGTGTTCCACTGAACTGGTACAAGTACAAACATATATGCGGACTGGTATTAATGATAGCCATGTATATCTTTAACATATATAGGTCCATAGGTGTGTTCTAGGCTAATGGACCTGTAACCTATACAAGCCTAGCCCATAGGATTATCCTGGCATCATGCCAGCCAACCGTAGTTCCTATTGCTGCTGTCAAGCAGACCCATTGGAGTGATCACCGGTGTGAATTTTCTATTTCCCGTCCACTCATCAAGATTTCTCTTGAAGAGGGCCAGTGAGGTGCTATGCTTGACATGTATAGGAAGTCTATTACATAGCATGGGCAGTCTCTGGGTTGTGAACCTGTACCTCCATCATGTTCTGTTGATTGTGTTAATGAGGTTGAGTTCTCTGGAGCATGTTGTGTGGTGGGATTGGGATTTCTTTAGATGTAGCACTTCTAACAGGGCTGGGTCAGACACGGCTTTGTAAGTTAAGCAGAGATTGTCTCTAAGTAGGTGATATAAGACAGAGAATAGTTGGAGTTTTTTGAGTCTGTTCATATAGGACAAGTGTTTAAGGCCTAGGATCCTCTTTGCGAGGTACTTTTGCGGCATTTCCAGTTGTTGCAGGTGTCTAGTGAGGTACATGTCAAATGGGGCATTGTACTCGATGACTGGCCTAATGAGGGAAGAGTAGTGGGAGACAATGACCTCTTTCTTCCTGGATGCAAAACTCTTACTAATGAGATGTGCCACATAGAAGGACTTTTTGACTACAGTGGCAACATGGTGGTCAAAAGAGAGGTTGCTGTCAACCTGTGTTCCCAGATCTCTTATAACGCCTTCTGTGTTCAGTGGACTACCATCAATGTGGTAATTCAAGGGAACCGGGTTTTTCCCAAGGGGATGACGACAAATTTTTTGGCATTGAGCTTAAGGCCATGCTTCTGACACCAGTCGTTGGTGTCGTTGAGGCCTTTCTGTAGGATGTCAACATCACTTGTGGAGTTAATAATAGCTACTGAACCAACTGCCAGAATCCAAACCGAAAATGACCAGAACTAGTTCACAACTGTTTTATTAGAGGAATTAAGTACTTTTGTGTGTGTATATAACATACACTTCTTCAGAATAAAAAAAAATTCTCACAAATTCAGTTTAAGTAACCCACCAATAAAATCACATGACCCATCAACACACCAAACAATTTTAATTTTAAAGGCTACTTACTCATATAATAAAATACATAAAAGTCTATACAAATATATACTAAGAAAAAACCCTAAGCTAATATTTCCCTAGTGTATACTGTATAATAAATTAAATATAGTGAGATACAAGTCTTTAAACACAAGCTATGGATAAAGACTCATTAAAGTCTAGAGTTGAGGTGGGGTTTAATTTCAGTTGCCATTGCAACTCACCCTGTTCTACCATGTTACGCCACGGTCCCCCAAGTAAATTCTGCTGTATAGTGTCAATACCAAAAAGTAAAAAAAACATGGTCTGGATGCTTTTCTACATGACAATACAATGCATTAGTAGTTCTCCTCTACTTGATGTCATAAATGTGTTCATAAATGCGTTCTTTAAAACTACTAATGGTTTTCCCAGCATAAAAACTTGGGCACATTTTACATAAAGCCACATAAATCACTCCCATTGGTTTACAGTTACCAAAAAAAAAATTGTCCTTACTTTCATGCCATTAATAAGCACCTCATGTTTCTCTAAAATGTACTGGCACAAATTGAACACACCACATGTATAAGTACCCTAAGTCCTTTCACTAATAGTAGTATATATATTGTCATCTGATTTTAAAATGTTCTTAATGCATTTGGCTTTTCTAGTGACAAATACTGGTTTGGTTCCCAAAATGTCAGATATCCCTTTAAATGCTTGAAAAATAAGCCGATTTTGGTTAATAATGTTCCGAATGTAACCATATTCTTCAGTGAAAGTAGTAATGAATGAACAATTATACCCACCATTTGTTTCTCTCTGATAAACCAAAGTTTTATCTAACAAAATGGTACTCACCTCCTTCTGCTGTCTCTTCTGAAGGACTTCCCTCCATATTAAATCAACTAAATCCGGGGGATAACCTCTAGTTGTAAACATCCCTTTAAAATGTATACATTCTTTGAAAAACATTTCTTCACTAGAAATCATACGTGCTAACCTTATATATTGTCCCTTAATGATTCCCCTCTTTTGGTGCATCGGGTGGCAACTACTGTAGAGCAAAAGGCTATTAGAGTATGTTGCTTTCCTAAACACTGTGCTCTGTATACCTTTATCCATGTCATCCTTGTAAATAAACACATCCTAATAATTAATACTTACTGTACTATAGTGGTATGTAAAATTTAACTAAGAGGTGGTGGAATGTAAATATTCAAAAATCTATCAGTGTCTACTTTACTAGCATCCCAAGCAATAAAAATGTCATCCAAAAACCTCACATATAAATAATAAGGTGGAACATTTTCGTTGTTAAATACAAACTGCTTTTCCCATTGAACCAATACTATATTCGTAAACACTAGGGTGCAGCTTGCCCCATAGCAACCCCTCTTTTTTGTTGAAAAAATTGCCCATCCAGATGAATAAAATTATATTTCAAGACCATATCTAACAATGCGTCAAACACATTAATTTCATTAGCATTGAAATTACCAGATTTGCGAATAAAATCATGAAATGTTTCTTTTCCGACATCTTGTGGAATAACATTAAATACATTTATATCTATAGTAACAAACGGTAAACTAGTACTGTATCTAATTTTTCTCAATTTTTCCAAAAATACTTAGAAATGTGGTGCGTGCAATTTGTGCCATTGCATTTAAGAGAAACATGAGGTGCCTATTAATGGTATGAAAGTAAGGACACATTTTTTTGTAACTGTAAATCAATGGGAGTGATTTATGTGGCTTTATGTAAAATGTGCCCAAGTTTTTATGTTAGGAAAACCATTCACAGTTTTAAAGAATGCATTTATGAACACATTTATGACATCAAGCAGAGGAGATCTACTAATGCATTGTATTGTCATGTAGAAAAGCATTCAGACCATTTTTTTTATTTTTTGGTTATCGACGCCATACAGCAGAATTTACTGGGGGGACCGTGGCGTGACATAGTAGAACAGAGGGAGTTGCATTGGCAACTGAAATTAAATACCACCTCACCCCCAGGTCTGAAAGAGTCTTTATCCATAGCTTGTGTTTTAAGACTTATGTCTCATTATATTTAATTTGTTATTATGCAGTATACACTAGGGAAATATTAGCTTATGTTTTTTTTCTTAGTATATATTTGTATAGACTTTTATGTATTTTATTATATGAGTAAGTAGCCTTTAAGATTAGAATTGGTAGGTGTGTTCATGGGTCATGTGATTTTATTGGTGCGTTATTTAAACTGAATTTTTGTGAATGTTTTTTATTTTGAAGCAGTGTATGTTATATACACACACGAAAATGCTTAATTCCTCTAATAAAACAGTTGTGAACTAGTTCTGGTCATTTTCTGTTTGGATTCCAGCAGTTGGTTCAGTGTGTTTTGTCGTTTTGTGTTGCTTGGGTTCTCAGTTAATAATAGCTCCCAACTTGCAATCATCTGCAAACTTTGTCAGCTAGAGTCCCTTCATGTTGGCCTGGACTTCAGAGAAGTAGATACCAAACAGGAGAGGACCCCGGACCGAAACTTGTGGGACTCCACTCGTGATTGCTCAGCAGTCTGACTTGGAGTCAGCTACTTTCACACTGTGGGTTCTATCTGTGAGCCAGTTTGAAACCCACCTAGTGATATAGGGGTTGATGCCTAGCTTAGTGAGTTTTTCTATGATTCCTGAGTGGGGAATGGTATCAAAGGTCTTGGCCAGATCAAGGTAGGTTGTATGAACCACCTTGCCTTAATCCACAGCTCTGGTGACTGACTCAAAGAAGTCAACCAAGTTGAGCAGGCATGATCTACCCTTCACAAAACCAAACTGTGTAGGATCCAGAGTTTGGAGATTCCCTATATCCTTGTTTATTAGGTCCATGATGTCTTGCAATTGCCCTTGCACATTGTATACAGAAAGAGTGTTGTCACTGATACACTCGTACACATAACACTTTCCTGCAACAGTGCAAAATGAAATGACTTGGGCATTAACAGTCATGACGTCATGGGTGTCAGTCTACTGTGTGACATCTTTCAGCATTACCCAGCACCTACTTGTACAATACCTCTGACTGTTAGACACATACATATCATTCCCTAACGTAAACACGTAATGTGATGCCATGCATATCACTCGACAGAAATAAACTTAAAACTTTGAATGACTTTAAACACCTTGAATGACTATTTTTATATATGAAATGTGACAGAAAGTAATAATGATAAAGTATAGCATGCTCCTTGGTTTAATGTATTCCAAT
This sequence comes from Protopterus annectens, assembly GCF_019279795.1. NCBI lineage: Eukaryota > Metazoa > Chordata > Ceratodontiformes > Protopteridae > Protopterus > Protopterus annectens. The sequence goes on from NC_056751.1 coordinate 654,623,716, forward strand.
GAGATGTTTACATTATTAATGCAGTATGTTGTGAATTGTGATCTACACAATGACAGTGTACATTTGACAAACAGCACTGCAAATTCCCACATACATGTGTCCTCATCCCTTGAACTATGTGCTGTCAGACACTTGTAATAAGACTTCTCTGGCATCAGCAGTTAAGACACAGCTCAGGAAACTGTGGACTTGATAGTTAGGTATTTGAATCCAGCAATGTGTAACTAGTATGAGTGTGTAAGAAAATAATAACAGGCAGGACTGGCTTACTCAACACGTGATGTACATCACTAAACATGCTGGCAACATTTGCATGGCTGCAGGGTTTGGATCCCTTAAAATGTCTTTTAAGGAAGCCATGTGCAATTTGACACTCTGCTTAAGTTATCCCTTTTAGGTTCTTAACCTATTAGCCTGCAGGCTATTACAGGTCTAATCAAGAGGTCAGAATTGAACCATGTAATTTATGTGTGAGGCAAGGACATTAACCATTATGACAAACTTGCCCTCTTCCCTTCACCTTTTTCTAGTGTGTGTGCTTTCAGACAAGCATGATGTGATGTCTTCTGTGGCATTAACAGTTAATGCACAGCTCTAGAGACTGCAGATTTAGAATGGCAGGTAATCAAACCTAATAATGCATAACCAGTATGGATGTGTAAGAAAATAGTAACAGGTAGCACTAGCTTATCCAACAGATCTGATGTATACATTTTAACTTGGTGGTAATATTTGCAGAGAGAGAGAGGGATCCCTCAAGTCTTGTACTCCCTTTTAGGAAAAATGTATGCATTCAAACACTCTACTCATGCTGATCCTTCACCTGTGTGTTTTCTGACAACACTGATATGAATTTTCATAGGTTTGGGGGTGTGTTTTAAGCTATCCAAAATCTCTGACAAGTTCTTATGCCCTTGATAAATGAAAGTAGCAGCTTGGGAGATTAAATATTTACAAGCAGGGGTCTTGGAGATGAAATATTTACAGGCTGCCTGTGTCCATTAAAACCATGGGTGCCAGACCATGGATGAATTTCCTGTTCCCCATTTAATTCTCCGAGTTACACTTGAATTGGGCTAGGGAAGAACTCTGCTTTGCGTGGATGGGGAACCTGTTCCAGAGAAGGGGTAGTCTTTCAGATACATAGCTGTCTCTCAAGTTGGTTCTATTTATATCACAGGCAAGGTATAAGTCTTTGGAACAGGTAATAATGGTGCTGTTTATTTTGTGGATACGCAGAGGGTCCGTCAGAGTGGGGTCTGACAATGCCTTGCATGCCAGACATAGATCTCCCCTCAACAGACTGCATGAGACAGAATACAGGGATAAGACTTTGAGGCAGCCTGTATATGACATTACTTATACCTTGTGTTCTTTTATAGAGGAACCCCTGTGGATGTTCCAGCTGTTGAATGTGCTTAATTAGGTACATACCAAAGAGGATACTGTACTGTATGATAGGTCTGATGAATGCTGAATACAGTGGAACAATGACCACCATGGACCTAGATGCCATACATTTGTTTTATAAGTTGCACAGCTTAAAATTATTTCTTCACTAATACAGACACATGATGATCAAAGGCTAGATTACTACCATTGTGTGTCCCTAAGTCCCTGACTACTGTGTCATCTTTTAGGGGTGAATTGTCAATGTGATAGTTATGAGTGGCGGATGACTTCCCGGAGGATATTATTATGCAGCTTTTGGCATTTCGTTTTAGTCAATTGCTCTGACGTAAGTTAATTGTCTATCTCAGCCCTTATTGTGGAACATTAGTGTTGGTGGGAGATCCTATGACTGCTCCTAATTTGCGATTATCAGCAAATTTGGTAAGCCAGACGCTCTTGACTTTGGCCTTGATTTCTGAGAAGTAAATGCCAAAAAGGAGCTGTCTCAGGACTGATCCCTGAAAGCCACTGCTTGTGACTAGCCTCTTTGTAGAGATGGACTTCCAATTCTAACTTCCTGGGTCCTGTCTGTGAGCCAGCTGGCTATACATCAGTTGACATAAGGGTTTATACCTGACCTCTTGAATTTATCAACAATGCCCAAATAGGGTATTGTGTCAAACACCTTAGCCAGGTCAAGGTAGGCAGTGTGAACCATTTTGCCCTCATCCATTGCTTTGGTGACATTCTCAAAGACATTCACCAGTTTGAGTAGGCATGACCTACACTTGATGATAACAGATTGGGTTGGGTCCAGTATTTGGAGGTTTCCTATGTCATTTTGGATTATTTCCATGATAATTCTTTCCATGGCTTTGCATATGAGACTAGTGAGACTTATGGGTCTGTAGTTTCCAGGGTCTTCAGATGGCCCACCTTTGTGCAGAGGAATTACTGTTGCTGTTCTCTATTCATAAGGCATGAAGGCTGTTTGGAGGTTATGGTTAAATAGCAATTCTAGATGGACATGTTTCATGCTATTTAGAAGGCATCCTGGATATTGTCTGGGCCCACTGATGAAGTGTTCTTGACCTTAGAGAGAGCATTGAATACATGTTCCCTGGTGATAGCAGTGAGAGTTATATCTGTTGGTATTTCCTGAGGGGTGATAGAGGGGAAGAGAGAAGTTAAGTTAGAGATTAATGTGTCTGCTAGCAGGTTTGCTATATCTTCTGGATCAGTATAGGTGCCTCTATTAACAATGAGCTCTGCCACAATTGTGTATTGCCTTTAATGTTGCAGACGTAGATAAAGAATGCCTTGTGGAGTTCCTTGGCTTGGTAGGCCAAATTTACCTCAAATTTGACTTTGGCAGACTTTATTTGTTGTCTGAGTTGTTTGTTTAGTTTGATGAGGGAGCATTTATTATTCTTGGTGCTACACTCCTAATTTTTGCCACAATTTTCATCCTTCTGTTATACAGCCTACTGATGTTATGATTCCACCAGGATGGCTTGATTTTGAGTTAGTTCTGTATTTCTTTCTGGTGGGCACAGCGGCCTCTATGCAGCTATTAACATGCCTGGATAGGGTTTCTGTGGACAGTTCCGTTTAGGCAGTATTCTCAGAATTTATGGGGGGGAGTTGAAATTTTGTCAGCTTTTCACCTAATGTTAGGAAGTTAGCCTTAGAGTAGTTCCTGAACATTCCCAGGTTAGCTGGGGTTCCAGTTTTAATTTTACTTCAAAGGAGACGATTTGTGGTCTAATCTTATCAGAGAAGACATTATATAAAGATATAAGGAATATGCAGCACTCTTACATATTAGTAAGGGCCAGCTTTAGTATGTTTGTGTCCCTGGTCACCATATTGACAATCTGGTGAAAGGAATTTGTGATTACAAAATCTAGGAATCTCTGTGTCTACATGTTAGGTGTTATATATGATTCCCAGTTAATATTTGGGTAATTAAAGTTTCCCATTAATATGGTATTGGATGGGATGGTGAGTGTTTCCAGTAAGCTTAAATACATGATATGGTTTTCCTGGGTCATAGAAAAGAACCTATAGCTTACAAGGCAGTTGTATGGGATTTTTCTATAGAAATTTGAACATGACAAAGCTCAGTGCATTGGCCTGTTTCACCAGCCTTGAGGTATATTTATTTTTTTATGTAAATCTAGACTCTTTCACCTTTTAGCCCTTATCCATGTTGTAGTTGATCTAAATGTGTGAAGGCATTATAGCCTTGCACTGTTGGTGTGCCAGCTGGAGCTTTAAAATATGTCTCAGTGACTGCACAGACATCAGCATTCACTAGAGTGAGTAGAGCTTGTAGGGAGTGCAGTTTCTTGTTTAGATTCCTAGCATTTAGCAGTAACACCTTTATATTTTCTTGGTTTTGATTTGCAATGTCAGAAGTCCTTTCAGTTTGGCATTGCTTACAAAAGACAATATGGCAATACAATGTTTTAGCTAATATTCAATAGCCTAAGAGAGGAGAAGTGCAGACTATCACTGGCAAAGCAGTATGGTCTGCTGACCATCTCCTTCCATGCTGACAGCTATTGCACCCCCTTAGAATGATATGAAAAACTGAGCCAATTATTAGAGTCAGTCATCTTCTGTTCATATTGTGGCATCATCAGAGAAGGTAAAATGCTGCTCAGTGCTAGGCTGATACCAACCTGGAACAGATATTCTGAGAGCTACATGATGTCTTTTTTCATATAGTCTAGGGAGGTATGTTTCATGTCATTTTCCCCCACATGGACTATGACTGAGTCATACTGGTATTTGTAGTTAGTTGACCTGAGTGTATGATCTTTGCCTCTGATAAGCAACTGACCCTGACTTTCTCTTTACTCAGCCTGATGAAAAGGACATTTATGTGTCTCACTATGAAATCTCCAATGACTAGAATGTTGGATTGTCTGATGCCATGCCTCATGGTCTTAAACACAGAGGCTCCATAAGATGTGGATGCATGTGCTGATATGGGCATTTTTTGGAAGAGTGTATCTGGAGCTGCAGAGGGTATTTGTTATGTGTACTTTATCTAAGATCTCTTTGGGTTTAGTGAGGTTACATTTAAGTGGCTCAGCATGTAAAGGTCTATGTGTCTGCTTTGAACAGTGTGTGATGGGGGCAGCACGTACTACTGACAACCTCACTGACATTAGGAGTGCTTTTACGTAAAAGCTTTGTCTTCAGTGACATTGTGTAAATACGTTTCTCACATACCTTATCAGTTTGTTTGAGAATTAGCTGGCTGTCAGTAAACATACGGCAATTTCTACATTGCTTCAGGATGCCAATATCCACAAAGTTGGTAACAGAGATAGCAGGGAAAGATCATATTCATGGTCATTGACTAGACAGTTGCGGTGAGAATATAAAGTAATTTCAGGAGTATCTGGTTTGCAGCTCTGGGTGCAATTCTTGTCACTGCAAAGTAGTTGCCATGTGTGCAACTAGATATTGGTGAAATTTCAAGGGTGCTTTTGCAAGAAAAATGTCAGCTCAAGGGGCCTGCGTACGTACAGGACACTACCAAACACTTGATGGGAAACTACTAAAGTAGTGATGATTCATGGATAAAGAATTTGGGGAGTTATTCTAAAGTTAGGTTAGACCACAGCTAATAAAGTAGTACTTGCTGGAAAGAAAGAATCAGCGTTCTCAACAATGGTGAAAAGAGGGGATTGTCCTGATTGGCTACTGCTTGGATACTGCTAGTGATGGTCTCACCACAGCTTCACACTGCTGGGATACAATACTTGTTTGTTTCTTCTCTCACGGGAAGCAAAACAGTAGTAACAATCCCAAGATTAAAAACAGGCCACAGGCTCTTTGGTGATCAACAGTCTTGCCCCAGATGATGCAGGGGTCTGTAGGCTTGTTGTAGTCTATTTCTGATAGATAGCTTGAACAGCAACCAGACCTGTCAGGAAGGTCCCACACAGACATCCACTGCCTATCAGAGACAGTCAGGAATCAATGTATTTGCTCCTTTTCTCACCAAAAGCACAATCTAAGCACAAATTCCAAAGTGGCACCTATGAAGTAGTTATCAGGTTTTCTGATGATAAAGTCTCCAGGAAAAAATTTCCCTTTGATCCTTCTTTCACCAGAAGCAAAATAGAAACACTAATCCCAAGATATCTACTGACAGGCAGAATGCGGGCTATTGAATAATTGCTGGTACTGAACTATATGCTACAGATTTTAAGGATAATATAAAAAATTGGTTAATATCCTAAGAACTGCAGTGTGCATTAAGAAAATAAATATGAAAGAGGGTGTAAATGAATCTATAGCAATCTAAGGTCCCTTTGCTCCTTCTATCACCAGAAGCAAAATAGAAACACTAATCCCAAGATGTCTGCTGACAGGCAGAATGCGGGTTATCCAATAATTGGTGGTATTTAACTATATGCTGTAGATTTTAAAGATAAGATTAAAAAACAGGCTAATATCCTAAGAACTGCAGTGTGCATTAAGCAAATAAATATGAAAGAGGGTGTAAATCAATCTATAGCAATCTAAGGGGAGAGACACAAATTTTAAATGAGCAAGAAAGAATGGAAGGGGTAGGCTGTATGGAATACAGTGGGATGGACAATAAATTTAAATAGTTGAAAAAGAGTGATTTTGCAAAATATTTTTGTGCTTACTGACAATAGCCAATGAAAGAGGAAAAGGTAGGAAATTTGTGATCAAATTAATATAAGCGGCTGGCAAACAGAGATACAGTTGAGTTTAAAAACACATGTGGGAGGGTGGGCAAAATTTTAATTTCTCTGTGACTCACAAGATACATTGCTGTGGTCTCTTTCCTGGTTTAAATATACAGTTGAAAGCAGAATACTATTAAAACATAGTGTGAAAAAATGCACAACAATATACAACATTGAAGAAGGCAACAAAGCAATACAAATGACAAGCAATCAAAAACAAAATAACTTTTCCCTCACAGCAGCCTGTGACAGAGTCTGAGTGAGTGTTTCCAGTAAAGCTTTGAAATTTATTATTTTACCCCTTAAATGGAAGGTTTAGTTTTTACCTAAACCCTCAGTTTCCAAGTAATTGATTACCATTTTACAACAACTGGCCATTAACATTCAAAAATGAGCACACTGGTTGATCAGCCCAACCAGCATGCCCATTGTAAATTGAACATATATCGGTGGAAAAAAAGTCTGGCTGACTGGACTTTTTTCCATTTCTATGTGCTGTATGTTTTTAAGTTTTCTTCATCATAAACAAATAATAATAATAATAATAATAATAATAATAATAATAACAATATTAGAAATCAGGACAGTCAGGAGGTACAAGACAGCACAGAGAAAATACTAAGAAAATGAAGTACGTTATTCAAAACTAAAGTAACATACCTTATTTTCCTTGTATTTTCTCCATCCTGTCTCTCTTGTACTTCTAAAGTGTCCAAAGTTCAACTTTATTAAAAAAAAAAAAAGGAGCAACAGAGCTCTTCATTTCTCCTTTGCTTTCTTTTGAAAGCACTGATGCATTGTGTAATCATTGGAACATAAGTCCCATATGCATGCACAATACATCAAAAAAAGCAGCAGCATATCCAACAAAAGTGGAAGAACACCATGGAGCCATCAAGAAAGACATTAAGAAAAGTAAGCAATTTTTTTTTCTTAAATAACGTCATTGTATAGTAACAATAACCGACTCCATGGTGTGGTATTGTGATTAAACCCACCATCTGTGGGTAAATATTCAATATACCACACCCACATCATCAGTTATTTCTATAGTAAAACACAGTGTAAATAAAATGCACCACAATATGCAAAGTAGAAAAAGCCAATGAAGCAATACAAAGCACAAGACATCTACAATAAACTAATATTTCCCTCACTGCAGTCTATATCAGAGTTTTCCAGTAAATCCTCAGAATGTTTTATTTTATCCCCTAAATAGAAGTTTAGCTCCTTGCTCCACCCTCACTTGACAGGTATTTAAAAACTGACCTGTTGTAATTTTTGTGTGACTCACAAGAGATGCAGCTATAGTCTCTTTCCTAGTCTAAATATGCCATTGAAAGCAGAGTACCAGTAAAACACAGTCTAAAGAGAACACACCACAATATATAAAATAGAAGAAGATAATGAAGCAATACAAATTACAGGAAATCAACAAAAAATTAACCTTTCTGTCACAGCAGTCTATGGCAGGGACTGTGCAAGCTTTTCCAGTAAATAACTTTTTCTATGGTCTCATAGCTTAATTCATAGCACTATAGAATGTGGACTTAGACAAGCATTTGAATGCAGCAATGAGTAACTAGTATGACAGTGTAAGAAATAGTAACATGCAGGTGTGGCTTATCCAACAGATGTGATGTGGATAATTCAACATGTTGTTCATATTTGCATGGCTACATGAGTTTCATTCCTCAAACACCCTTTTATAGAAGCCACATACATTCCCACACACTACTCAGGTTAAAACTTCAACTGTCTTAGATAGGCAGGTGTTTGAATCCAGTAATGTTTCACTATATAAGTAACATGCAGAACTGGCTTATCCAATGGATGTGATGCAGATAATTCAACATTGTAGTCAATTTTACATGGGTACAGAGTTGTCATCCATCAAACACAATTTCAAAGAAGCAATTTGCATTCCCACACACACTGTTTCAACTGTGTGCTTTTTGACAACTGTGTTGTAATTACTTCTGTGGTGTAGCAGTTAGAAAGGTGTAGGAAATGTAAAGTAGGCAGGTGTTTAAATCTGGCAATGTGTGCTTCATATGAATGTGTAAGTAAATAGTAACTTATAAGATTGTGCTGCTCAAGAGAAGTAAACTGTACCATGCTACTTGGGGTTAACATTAATGCAGGTGAAGGGTTTTGATCCTCAAAGTGTTGCTCTCCCTTTTGAGGAAGTCCATATGCATTCTAACATAATGCTCATGTTGTCCCTTGAACTGTGTGCCCTCTGACAACTTTGTTGTGATATTTCCGGTGAACTCAGCAGCCACTGCACAATCTTACAGACTGTGAGACACATCAGCAGGTGTTCAGTATAAATGTGTAAAAAACACAGGACATTGGTGGCATTCTGGAATGTCTAACTCAACATATGTGATATGTGATATCTATCTGTATGTGTCTACTTTAAAAGGTTTGTAAGTTTCTGAGCCCGCCAAGCCTTTCTGTGTTGGAGGGAAGCCTTCTAGCTTATCAGTGGGAGTGGTAAGCACTAGGTAGACTGTCTACCACAAGAGTGGTTTCTAGCCCAGAAATTTTATTTTATTGGCCGTTTGGGCAGTTTTTCCATCTCTTTCAACTTTCTGGTTTAAAAGCCCACATTTGCGCTTGTTTCCCACCTTTCCTGTAACTAGTCTAGTCCAGATACAGATTTTCTTTATCCAGTACTGCTTGTAAGCTTTTGAGCCTCCCAAGCCTTTCTGTGTTGGAGGGAAGCCTTCTAGCTTATCAGTGGAAGTGGTAAGCACTAGGTAGCCTATCTACCACATAATCCAGGTACAAATTCTTAATTTTAGCACTTGAATTTGCTTATTCGTGCTCAGCACTTGTTCAGAACTTGTTGTTAGCACCAAATAATCTACAAATTACTACAGCACTCAAACTTTCTCTTTACCTAGAAGAAAATAGTTTTTGTACTTACTTTCCTCACTTGCTTAGAAAAAAACAGCTCTTATACTCACATTCCTCAATTGTCTAGAGGAAAGTAGTTTTTTATTCAGGCATGTCCAAGGGTCAGCTCCCAGTGTTCTCTCTTGTCTATCTAATGAATCTAGACATAATGGGGCAATGTAGCAATTGCCTCCTGTACACAGACAACCCTCTCCTCCTACCACCCAACACCGCAACCTGTGAGAGATGCACTTATCTAGCCAAATTGGAGGTAAAGCTCTCTCCAACCAAGACTGAACTTGACAGGCAAGAGGAGAAGGTAAACACTTGCACCACACCACACTCATCAAATAGTCCCACTAAACCTACACCACAAAAATCCACACATAGAAACACAAAAACATTTGCAGAGGCTCTCAGTAATAATCTGCTCAAGCAACAGAGACCTCCAAAGCAGAAACGCAAGCAACCTCCACCCCGCAACACAACCCAAATGACACATAGCCCACAGACTCAGTGTGCCAATAAACCACAGCCCATAAGGCAAAACAAAGTACCCAACACACTAGTCATAGGTGACTCTATATTCAGGCACACTGATGTCCCACTCACCGGGCTAAACAAGGAGAAGGTTACTGTCAGCTGCCTGTCAGGTGTCAGGATCCGCCACATAACCCCTGCACTCAAAAATTACAGAACCAACTGATATTAACAACATCCTGGCAAATAGGTTCAGTGCTAACGTTATCCCCCTCTCACCCCCTAAAGGTCTCATATCTATACAGGAAGAATGCAGAGTCCCTGTAATCACATCTATGCAGGTAAAAGCTGCACTCTCTAAAACCAAAAACACAGCATCCATGGGACCGGACAACATCCCAGGCTGTGTTTTACATGAACTTCAGAACAAATTGGCTCCCCACCTAAGCACCATGTTCAATCATAGTCTCACATCAGGATTTTTGCCCATTGAATGGTGCACAGCAACAGTTATCCCACTCTACAAAGGGGGAGCCACCACTGATCCTGGAAATTATTGCTCTATTAGCCTGACTTGCCTGGTCTGCAAGGCCATAGAACATATCATCATGGAACTCATAAACAAAGACATTGGTAACCTCCAAACTCTGGACCCCACCCAATTTGGGTTTGTGAAGGGCAGATCAGGCCTTATGAACCTGATCTACTTCTTTGAGGCAGTCACCAAAGCCGTAGATGAGGGTAAGGTGGTTCACACAGCCTATCTTGACCTCGCCAAGGCTTTCAGCACCATCCCCCATTCTGGAATTATAGCTAAACTCAATAAACTAGGTATAAATCCCTATATTACAAGATGGGCTGCCAAATGGCTCACTGACAGAACCTACACTGTAAAAGGTGTAGACTCCAAATCTGACTTCAAACCAGTAACAAGTGGAGTACCACAGGGTTCAGTCATGGGACCTCTTCTGTTTGGTATCTACTTCTCTAAAGTACAGGCTAACACAGAATGCCTCTGTCTAATGAAGTTTGCAGATGACTGCAAACTAGGAGCCATATTTGAGTCCCCAAATGATGTGGACATCCTACAGAAGGACCTCACTGAGACAGATGCCTGATATCAGAGGCATGGCATCAAGCTCAATGCCAAAAAGTGCATTGTCATCCCCTTTGGTAAAAATTATGTACCAATGAACTACCACATAAATGGCAGTCTACTTAATGCCGAATGTGTGATAAGAGACCTTGGGACCCAGGTGGACAGTAGTCTCAAATTTGATAATCACATCACCACAATAGTCAGGAAATCCTTCTATGTGGCACATCTCATCATAAAAGGGTTCTCATCCAGGAAAAAAGAGGTCATTGTTCCACTCTACTCGGCCCTCATTAGACCCATTATAGAGTACAATGCCCCTTTTAGAATGTAGCTCACATATAAAGCTATGTTAAACCCAGAGCTGTTGGACATGCTACACCTAAAGAAATCCCAATCCCTCCGAGCTACATGCTTAAGGGAACTAAACCTTGTCACCACAATAAACAGGATATGCTGAAGGGATAGATTCCTGTCCCAGAGACTTCCTATACTCTGGAACAAGCTACCCATCTATGGCAAGCGAAGTTCCTCATTAGCACTCTTCAAGGAAAAATCTTGAAGTGTGGGAGGTTGGCATAATGGTTAAGGTGTTTACCTTAAAAACACAAGTTGCAGAGTTTGATTCTCACATGGGGTAATTGGCTAGGCATAAAGTGGCCCACAGGGGCAGTTAGCCTAATACTAACCTATGAGTGGATATGAAATACACCCCAGGGATCACTTTTGTGGCTCTGCTGGAGAGGGGCACAGGAAATTAACTTTCTTGGGTGGCGTAGGCCAGGGAACCTTGTCGGCTAGGCTTATTTAGGTCTTTGGGCCAATAGCCTAGTACCTACCTATGAACCTATGAATGTTGAAAACCAATATAGTCAAATTACAAAACGTTGTGACCATAACAGTGAAAATCCATTTAATTGAAAACTTAAAATAATGAAACCCAGAACATCGGAACTATACAATGTACCAGAAGTCCAGTCTTCACTTAAAGGAACACTTCTCTGTTTAAAGACAGCCTACACTAAATAAGTATCAGCAGTTTTGCATGGGGGAAAGCCCCCCTGTACCCCTCACACCACCTCAAATTATATATACTAACTCTGACATTGCACTACAAAGAGAAAAGTGTAAATTTCCCGATCTTCCCTGTACCACTATCTCTATTTAAAACCCCTGGTACAGATTTAGTGTAGGCTGTCTTTAAAGGAAAAAGTGTTCCTTTAAGTGAATACTGGACTTATGGTAACTTCTATAGTTCGATTTTCCAGGTTTTGTTATCTTACTCTTTTGATGAAACTGATGTTCCCCATTATGGTCTTGATGTTTTATAATTCAATTATATGGGGTTTTGACCTTTTGAAGTAGACCCCTATATATAGTATTATATATATATATATATATATATATATATATATTTTTTTTTTTTTTGGGGGGGGTAGGTGGGTGACTTTCATCCCTTATGTGCTGTACTTCCTTGTAGGCATTCCTAGTTTAACCAGATATTTTTTGTATCTTCCGTTGCATGGCTGTTGGCATAAAGCAGCATTAGTAATCAATGGTGGGTAATTGAAATTGTTATTTCACGCTATGTGGCAAAACATGATGAGAATTTGCCTTAGGCCACATGGCTGTGCCATCAATCATTGGTTCATAGGTTTATAGATTCAAAGGTGTCTCTTACACTAACTACCACCGGGACCCTCTTAATCCTAGCTGTGCAAACCAATGTGACCCACAAATATGATTTATATATGGGGTGATTTACAGACTGCCTCTGTCCATTAGAGACATAGGCACTAGTCTAGGGATGAGTTTGCATTTACCCATACATTGGTCCAAATTGTGCTTAAATAGGGAAAGGAAAATCTCTTCTTCACACAGATGGGCAGCCTGTCACAAAGAATGGGAAATCTCTAAGAAATATATCTGCCTCCTACATGTTCTATTTATATCAAAGCAATGTGGAGATGGTTATTTGTTTTGCAGATGTGCAAAAAGTTAATCAAAACTGGAATGAAGGATGCCTTTTATGCCAGGTAAGGATCACTTGTCAAATATCAACATGATACCAAGTAAAGAGACAGGGCTCGGAGATGATGAGCAGAGGACATTTTTGTTTACTCCTGATATTCTTTTGGTCACAAACCTTTATGGATATTCTGGTTGCTGTATGTGTCGGGTCAGGTACATCATGAAGGGGGCATTATGTTCTATGATGGGTCTGATGAGGGCTGAGTACAGTGGTATGATGACCTCTCTGGACCATGATGCCATGTCCTTGCTTATAGATTGAGCAACTGAGAAGGAATTATTATTTTTTTTTACTTCCTTGGACTCATGTTGGTTAATGGCTAGGTTACTATTTACATGAGTTCCCAGATCCCTGACTAGTGAACCAACTTTTAGGAGTATTTTATTTAAGATAAAGTACCCAGAGAGGCTGACTTTCCAAAAGGTAATATAATGCATTTCATGGTACTGAGTTTTAAAACATGGATTTGGAACCAAGCATTTGTCTGTGTTTGACCTTCCTGAAAAGTATTCTCATCTTGGTCGATTCATTATCTGCTCTCAGTTTCCAATCATCTGTGAACTTGCTTAGCCAGAGGCCTTTGACATTGGCTTTGATATCTGAGAAAAAGATGTCAGAGAGAAGAGGGCCTAGCACACAGTCATGGGGTCACCACTGCTGACCGGCCTCTTTGCGGAGGTGGCCTCACTGATTGTAACCTCCTGGATCATATCAGTGAGCCAGCTAGCTATCCAGTTTGTTATTAATTGGCCTTTACCTAATTCCGTAAGTGTGTTGACAATGACCAACTGGGGTATTGTACTAAATGTTTTAGCCAGATCAAGGAAGGTATTATGTACTTCCCCCCATTCATTGCTTCAGTGACTTTTTCAAAGACTTCCACCAGATTCAGTAGGCATGATGTTCCCTTGAAAATGGATCCGAAGTCTGGAGGTCTCCTATGTCCTTGTTGATAATTTCCATGATAATTCTTTCCATGACTTTGCAAATTAAGCTAGTCAAACTAATTTATTTATTTAATTATTTTACATTTGTTGACCGGGATAGTCCAACTGAATACATGTCCATTTTCAGTGGAAGCCTGGGGAGAAAAGCTCCAATTACACAGATAAACATCACACATACAAACCAAGTATATTTACAAAGTAAGTAAAGTGTGGCCCTCAAGAGGTACTCACAAGATTAGCAGAGTGTCACAGAATACAAAACAAGTAGGTTACAACAAACAGTTATTATTTAGAAAGTATGTAAAGTGTGGCCCTCATGAAGGGACTCACAAGATTCACATTGTAACATAACATACAAAACAAGAAGGTTACAACAAGTATTTGTGAGCAAAAATTAATATAGTACTGTTTAAATAAGGAAGTAGATATAGAGATTAATCAGGGTTGGTACAGGGACAGAGTCAGTGGATTTTAAAATACTGTCTGTGGCCTTTTTTAAAGAGACTTAGAGAGAGTTCAAGGGTAAGGTTAGCTGGAAGTGAATTCCAAGTTTTGCCAACAAAGTTGGTAAACAGGGAGTCACCAGCTGAGTTATTAGCTTTGTGTGTTTGGACCAACAGCTTGTTGGATACCAAAACAGTAATAATAATATGTTATTCTCAGCCCTCTTTCTAGACTTCTCAAAAGCCTTTGATATGGTCAACCACCAATTACTCATTCACTCTCTGAAATCTGTTTCCCTGGATAACCATACTATACAGTGGTTCCTAGCCTATCTGATTGGTAGACAACAGGCTGTATTATGGCAGGGCAAACTGACTAACCTGTTACCTCTCACCATTGGAGTTCCTCAGGGCTCTATATTAGGTCCTCTATGCTTTTCTGTCTTCATCACCAACCTTCACACTGCCATACCAGAAGCAACCTGCATCCAGTATGCAGACAATTCTACCCTGATCTGCATGGCCTCCTCCCCATCAGCTCTGCAAACCTTAACCCAGAATACATTTAACACAGTTGAAAATTGGCTCTCTAATCACCATCTTCTGTTGAATCCTAATAAAACTAAACTGCTACTCTTTACCCCCACTAGTATGTTCACCCCACTTTCCTTTTCTATAATATCGAACAATGGTACCGCTATTTCTCCAGATGGCCATACTAAGCTCTTAGGGGTAATCGTAGATAATACTCTCAAATTTGATTTGCATGTCAATAAAGCTATCAAAACCATTAATAAGCAACTTTGCTCATTATATAGAAATAAACCTTTTCTAATCCCATTAGCTAGGAAGGCAATCACACGCTCTCATCTACTCTCTACCCTTCTATATGCTTCCCCTATACTCACCAACCTGAACAAATCAGAACTTAGCAAGCTCTCTCATTGTTACAACCATATTGCTAGATTTGCCACCGGGTCCACATATAGGACACATCACTGTCAAAACCTCAATCTCCTAAGCTGGCTAGAATTATTAAACTTACTTCAGTTCAATCAGCTAATAGCAGCACACAATATTCTTAACTAAACTGAAAATACCTCTGCTCTTAAAAATATCATAAAACAATATAGTAACTCCAGGCCATATATGACATTGGTGAAGGAAAGGAGGGCAGAGGTGGTGCTGTGATGTGGCCTAAAGCCATGCTGAGAGACAGCCAGCAGATTGTTCTGAATGAGATGGTGCATAATTTGCTTATGGATGCATTTCTCTATTATTTCGGCTAGTGGTGAAAGAATGGCAATGGGTCTGTAATTGGACAGTTCTGTGCAGCTTCCACCTTTGTGGAGTGGGATAACATGGGATATTTTCCAGATGGAGGGGATAGCACCATCCGTTAAGGTCCTGTTGATCAGGATAGAGATGGGGTATGCTATGGTATCTGCAGATTTTTGTAAGTAGTCTGCAGGAAGAAGGTCAGCAGATAGGGTGGTTGGTTTCAATTTTTTGATTAGGGATCAGATAAGAGTGGTAAAAGGTTGGAAGTTAAGGGGGGATGAGTAGCAGGTGTGTTAGTGGTGGAGTACGGAAGTGTGTGAGTAAGTTGGTTAGTGAGAGACTGGAATATTTCAGTGAAAAAATTATTAAAGGCAGCAGCAATAATCTCTGGGGATTTATGGGTGAAGTTTGATGGGGTTGAAGTGGTAGATTGTCCTGGATGAAAAAGTCAGTTTATACCTGCCCAAAAATTTTGGGGATTGTTTTGGTGTTTTTGTTGGAGGTTATGGTAGTAGCTTTTTTGTCTAGCAGAATGGATTTTTTTGTATCATTCCTAAGCTGACGGTATTTCAGTTGGTCGAGAGGGACTTTAGTTGCTCGCCAGTTGGCCCAGGCTTTATTTCTAAGTTTGATTTTTAACTTGGTTTCCTTTGTGAGCCACGGTGCTGTATTTGATTTAGTTTTAATAGTACGTGCAGGGGCAATATAGTCGAGGATGCTCAGGAATTTAGTATTAAAGTGTGCTACTGCCTCTTCTAGTGGTATATGTTTTAGGATAGATCAGGTGAATGACTTAAATTCATTTGGGAAATTAACAGGGTTGAAGTTCTTAGTATTTCTGCTTGCTTTTTATGTGGTCTGATGGAAGTTCTCGGACTTATGCTTAATAATGTAAGTTACAGCGTGATCTCTTAGGTCATCAGGGAGGGTCCCAGATGTATACAAGTAGGGATGACTATTGATAAGAATCCAATCTAAAATACTTTATTAGTGGGTTTAAGGAGTGGTTATTATTTGTATGAATCTGAAAACATTTATATGGGTGACAGGGGATTTAGCTGAGCAGGAGGACCAATCAATGTTGAAGTCCCCAAGAACAATGGTTTCTTGGGGGTAGGAAGTGGATAATCATCGAAGGATATCTTCTAGTGTACTTATATTATTACCTGGGGGAATGTAGACACAGACAATATTTATGCATTTGTTGTTGTTTATTTGTAATTTAGTAATAAGGATTTCTGCATTATTAAATGGGGGTGGCTGTATGGAATCCCTACTAACACTTAGTGTGTTTTTGTAACAAACTGCTATTCCACCTGCTTTCTTAGTAGTGCAGTCTAAATGGTGTATGTTGTAGCCTGATGGTAATACCTCATTGTCAGCAATAGTAGGTTTTAGGTTCATAGGTTCATAGGTAGGTACTAGGCTATTGGCCCTAGGACCTATATAAGCCTAGCCAAAAAATGTACCCTGGCTTTCGCCACCCAAGAAAATTATTTTCCTGTGCCCCTGTCGAGCAGAGCCACAGAAGTCATCCCTGGGGTGAATTTCCCATTTCCCATCCAATATAGGTTCATATAGCCAAGTTTCTGTAAGACCCAAGAGATCAGGGGAATGAACTGCTAAGCGGGCATGCAGGATGTGACCTTTATTGTTTATGCTTCTAATATTTAAGTGAAAGGTCAGAAGAGAATTGGTGGAACTGCTAAGGGGTAGATTAATGGCAGGGTTGGTGACATAGGAGTTATTGGCATCAGGTGAAGATGGGCCAGGGTTGGAATGAATGTCCCCATCTACTATGAGGTTGTAGTGTAGTCCGATTATGAGCTTTAGGAACTTATTTAAAAGTTTTAGATAGTGTTTGTCCCTGGGATTGGAGTTCAAGGCTTTAATTGGGTGATAAGTTAAAGGGGATATGAGATTAGATGTGTGGGGGATAGTTAAGTAAGCTGTCCTATTTGAGAAGTCTGGTGTGGTAGTCTGAAATTTTGGATAGTAGAATCCGAGGTGGTACTGGCCTTCGCAGTCTGTGAGGACATAAAGGATAAGCATCATAGGCAGCAGAGAAATTACTAGTGTATTTTTTGATGCAAGCATATTAAGAGTCCTGGTCATTTTAGGGCTCAATGTTGAACCATGATAGGGTAGGAAGGAAGGGAAAACTGGGTTGTAGAGGGGGAGGATAATAACCTAATGGGTCTGTAGTTTCTAGGATATGTTAAAGATCCTTATCCAAATCAGAATCAGAATCAGAATCACATTCACTGGCAAAGTATGTACGCATACAAGGAATCTGAATCAGGTTTCAGTGACTCTCCAAGTATGAATTACATAAATGACATACATGCAACTATTAAGAACAAGACACAAAGTAAATATACATATACATACAAGGTGCAAAGTGCAACTCAGTGCAAGAAATACTGACATAAACTCTGAAAGAAACAAGTATTAACAATATCTAAACAATGCTACAGAATTCTCAGAGGTTTAGGCAAAAGAATACCTCAACCTAATAAACTATTAATCTAATAATTCCCCTTATGAAGGGGGACCTGGTGAACTTGGGCATCCTGAGGCAATGTAGCAACCACCTCATGTACACCAACAACCCTCTCCTCTTACCTCCCACCACTCAGACTTGTGAAAAATGCACTTATATATCTAAATTGGAAGCTACGCTCTCTCCAGCCAAGACTGGAAAAGTTGGTCAAGAGGAGAAGGTCAACACTTGCACCACACCACATGGAACACATAGCCCTCCAGAACACCCACCAGCACTGCCTTCACATAAAAACACAAACCACACACCCTCCTTCACAAAGGCTTTCAATACAAATCTACCCAAACAGCACAGACCTTCAAGGTAGAAATGTACTCAACCACCACAACATTAATTACGAGACACACAACTCTCCTAAACAGTGTGCCACTCAACCAAAACCCCTAAGGCAAAACAGCATGCCCAACACACTAGTAATAAGTGACTCAATAGTGAGGCACACTGATGTCTCACTGACTAGGTTGAATAAGGAGAAAGTAACAGTCAGCTGCCTCTCAGGTGCCAGGATCCGCCACATAACACATGCACTCAGGTCTATCAACAACAGGTACAAATATGACTCTTTTATTGTACATGTGGGTGTGAATGACCTGAGACGTACCTCCCTGGACTACATGAAAAGAGACATGGAGGAGCTCTCGGATTATGTAGCCCAGGCGGATATGACCCTAGCCCTGAGCAGCATCCTACCATCACCCAGAATGATACCACAGTACAAGCAGAAAATGATTGATTTCAACAATTGGCTAATTTTCTGGTGTCATTATAGGGGGATCCAGTATCTGTCTGCCTGAGATGACATGATTGACAGACCTCGATGCTTTTCCAGAGATGGCCTGCATCTGTCGCCCCTAGGCTTCCGGATACTGGCCAAGGCTCTTGCCACCCATATAGTGCTTTTTTTAGGTGGTGTTCCAAAGAACAAATTATCACCGTAACAACTACAAACAAATGCAGTCTGAGTGTCATGCTGCTCATGGCTAGAAGTCTAAATCTCAAAATGCACTCACTCGAAGCACTCCTTGAAATGGGGAACATTGATATCTGTGCTGTAACAGAGACCTGGTTTAAGCCAGCAGAAATCCTCCCTGCACTATCAGGCTATAACTCATTCCACACCTTTCGGCCCCAGAACTTGGAACGAAGCTCCAAAGGCAGTGGTGTTTTCATATACTTAATGGATGTGCACATCTCCAGACTTGTGGCCCAACATAATGCATCAGAGATACTTCAGGTGCAGCTAACATTGGGTAAGACAGACATTCAGGTCATAGCCTGCTATAGGTCCCTAACCATGTCCCAAGACTCACACTCCACATTCCTAAGCACCCTGGAGAATATTAGGGTCCAACCTAACACTCTCATACTGGGCAACTTCAACTATCCTTCCTTTAACTGGGAAAACTACTCATGTAACAACACACTTGCCCAACGTTTCCTGGAATTGATTAATTCCAATGTCCTGGACTAGCTCGTTCTTCCCCCCACTAGAGGTAGCAACATCCTTGACCTTGTCATTACTAACATGAGCGACCATTCCTCTACACCAATGGGTCTATATTAAATCAGCAAACACTTAAAATAGTGAATGCTGATTTATCGAGCATTTAAGAGTGAAACCTGACAATCTCAGACATGGAACAGCGATTTTTTTCCCAGGGGAAAAAAATTGCTGTTCCACAAAAAAAAAAGTTCAAAACACAAAATAAAGTTCCCCCAGAACCCGCTTACTTAAATATACCAACTCCAAGATCACACCATAGTGGAGGAAGTGGTAATGTCCTGAAAATGGCCCAGCAATAATCGCTGTTCTGTGTCTTTCAGATTGTCAGCTTTCGCTCTTCAAAGGTTGATAAATCAGCGTTCGCTATTTTAAGCATTTGCTTATTTAACATAGACCCTACACAAATAGTCAACTCCTCCCTGGTTAGATCGGACCACAAACTAATCACCTTGGAAATCCACATCCCTCCCACTAAAGCCCCCCCTCCCCGCAAAGGAAACAACCATGACAAACTTCTCCAAACCTAACTTTACGCTCCTAAAATCAGAGGTTGCTAACTTCACAGCACCCATGAATATGAAGAATAATTGCATGACTGCTGAATCATACTCCAATGCACTGTAGGAACACGTACACAAATGCATGGATCTCGCCATACCCAATAGAACCAAGACTCTCTCCTCCAAAAAAAGGAAGTCAACCCGGTGGTCCCCTGCCATAAGCAAACTCTACAACAGAAGGAGGAAACTGATGCAGAATAAAGTGAAGTCGCAAGACTGGAAAAACTCCCTTATCAGCCTCAACAAAAAGTTGAGATCCCTCATCAAATCCTCTAAAGCTAGCTATGAAAACAGAATTGCAGCAGAAAGTGAAGACAACCACAAGGCCTTCTACAGTTATGTAAGGAATCTCCACTGCAATCTCCAGATTTGCTCTGAGCTACTGCACAATGGTACCTCCTATACCGAGCCAACAGATATTGCCAATATACTGGCAGACAGATTTAGTGCCATCCTTACCCCTCTCTCCCCCCAAAGGACCAATTACAATACCAGTAGATTGCCAGGCACCCAGTATTACTGCTGCACAGGTTAAAACAGCACTGTTCAAGGCCAAGAATACAGCTTCTCTGGGACCTGACAATATCCCTGACTGTGTTCTACATGAACAACAGAGTGAACTGGCACCTCGCCTGTGTGCCCTGTTTAATCACAGCCTTACCTCAGGCTTTGTCCCTACCAAATGGCGCACTGCTGCAGACATCCCTCTCCACAAAGGAGGAGTGACTACATACCCTGGGAGCTGTCGCTCAATTAGCCTGACAAGTCTGATATGCAAAGCTATGGAACGCATCATCTTGGACCTAATAAACAAGGATATATAGAATCTCTAAACTCTGGATCCCACACAGTTTGGTTTTGTGAAGGGTAGATCATGCCTGTTCAACTTGGTTGACTTCTTTGAGTCAGTCACCAGAGCTATGGATTAAGGCAAGGTGGTTCATACAGCCTACCTTGATCTGGCTAAGGCCTTTGACACCATTCCCCACTCAGGAATCATAGAAAAACTCATTAAGCTAGGCATCAAACCCTATATCACCAGGTGCGTTGCAAACTGGCTCACAGATAGAACCCACAGTGTGAAAGTAGCTGACTCCAAGTCAGACTGCCAAGCAGTCACGAGTGGAGTCCCACAGGGTTCGCTCCTTGGTTCTCTCCTGTTTGGTATCTAATTCTATGAAGTCCAGACCAACATGATGGGACTCTGGCTGACAAAGTTCGCAGACTATTGCAAGTTGGGAGCTGTAATTAACTCCCCAAGTGATGTTGACATCCTACAAAAAGGTCTCACTAAATCCAACGACTGGTGTGAGAACCATAGCCTTAAGCTCAATGTCAAAAAATGTGTTGTCATCCCCTTTGGGAAAAACCCGGTTCCCATGAATTACCGCATTGATGGTAGTCCACTAAACACAGAAAGCATTATGAGACATCTGGGAACAAAGGTTGAAAGCAATCATTGAGTACAATGCCCCATTTGGCATGTACCTCACTAGAAACCTGCAACAACTGTAAAGGCCCCAAAAGTACCTCACAAAGAAGATCCTAGGCCTTAAACACTTTTTCTATATGGACAGACTCAAAAAACTCCAACTATTCTCTGTCTCATATCACCTACTTATAGGCAATCTCTACTTGACTTACAGAGCCATGTCTGACCCAGCTCTGTTAGAAATGCTACATCTAAAGAAATCCCAATCCCTCCGCACTATACGCTCAGGAGACCTCAACCTCATTACCACAATCAACAGAATGTGCTGGAGGGACAGGTTCATAACACAGAGACTGCCCATGCTGTGGAATAGACTTCCCATATATGTCATACAGAGCACCTCACTGTCCCACTTAAAGAGAAATCCTGATGAGTGGATGGGAAATAGAAAATTCACCCCAGGGATCACTCCAGTGGCTCTACGCTACAGAGGCACTGAGAACTAGGGTGGGGTGGTACGATGCCAGGGTAATCCTATGGGCTAGGCTTGTAAAGGCTCCAGGGCCATTAGCCTAGAACACACCTATGAACCTATGAGTGTTTTAGTCCTACATTCACATGGAACAAAGCCTCTTTTAAGATTTTAGTTAAATAATTATTCCAGGGGTCCTAATAACTCATATTTTAGACTGGTCAGGTAGCTTCTTGGGATGTTACTGGGGCCCACTGAGTCTGTTTTCTGGGTTTTAGTCAATGCAGCCAGTACATGCTTCCTATTTATAGTTGGTGGAGTTATGTTTGAGGGTATTTTTAGGGCATGGTTGGGTATGGGGGGGGGGGTTGGTAAAGCTGGAACTGAATTTGTCCATTAACATGTTCACTATATCATCAGGCTCGATGAATGTAGCATAATTACCCACCAGTTCAACACATTGCCGTGTGGTGCCCCTAAGGTTTCTGACATAGCTGAAGAAGGCCTTATGGTTATCTTTCACCTAGGAGGCTATATTATCCTCAGTGTTGGCTTTGCTTCACTTAATTAGCCCTCTTAGTTGTCTATTTAGTTTGAAGAGAAACTTTTTTCTTTACGGGAATAACCCTTCTTAATTTTTGCCTTATTTTTCCATTTATTGTATGGGTAGTTTATTTCTGGGGCTACTCCTGGGCTTACTTCTAGAAGGTACTTCAGCCTGTATGTAGCCATTGACATGATTGTACAGAGTTTCTGAGAGCAATTCAGCACATGCTGCTGTGTTCTCAGGGTGTGGAGGGGCACTGAATTTTGACAAACCATGACTCAATAAGAGATAATTTCCATTGGAATAGTTGGTAACTGTTACTGGCTTTAAAGAGATTACTGAGTTGATTTTAATTTTGAGTGAGAAAGCTTAATGGTTGGACCTTAACTGGGAGGACAAGATATTAAGGGGGAGAAGAACTCTACCATGTTTATGAGCATGAGATACAGTATGTTGGAACCTCTAGTGGGCCTATTCGCTCTTTGGTCAAAGTTATTTGTATTTATGAAGTCCAGGAATCTCAGTGACTGTGTGTAGATTTGATGTTATGTAGGATTCCTAGTCTACAGAGGGGTAATTAAAGTCTCCCATGACTAGGGTTTTTATGTTGGTTGCTAAGTATCTCCAGTAGGTCATTGAAGGTGATCTACGGCTAGAATATGAGACAGGATTTTGTCTATGGTGATCTGCACATGAAGAAACTCCAGCACATCATCCTGTTTGACCACCCCAGAGGTATGCTTGTTACTGATGTATTTTGAGACACCTACACATTTAGTCCTTGTTTGTGTAGAAACTAAAACCTTGAACTGCTGCGATACTCACTGCTGCTTCAAACAATGCCCCAATAACTACACAGATATCTATATTCTTGAGTGTGATGAGGGCTTGGAGGGACTGCAGTTTTTCATGTAGACTCCTAGTATTGAACACTAACACCTTCAGGTTCAGTTGATTTTGCTATGTCGATGGGTTTGTCAGTTTGGCATTGCCTAAACAAAGGCCCTATCGGTGTGGATAAAGTTTTTGCCAGTACTCAAATGTCTAGAGAGGAAAGGTGCAGACCAACCCTGGCAAAGTAACGTGGCCTGCTAACCATGTCCTCCCAAGGTGACAAATATTGGATCCCTTAGAATGACCCCAAAAAGACAGTCAGTTGTTGAAATCAATCTTTTTTTTTTCTCATAATGTGGCATCATCCCTGGTGATGGTAATATGCTGTTCAGTGCTAGGCACATACTAGCCTGAAACAGTCTGAAAGCACCATAATGTCTCTCTTCATATAGTCCAGGGAGATACATCTCACATCATTTACACCTACATGGATGATGATGCAGCCATACTGGTACCTGTGGGATAATGATGTGAGTGCATGCATGATTTGTTGGATTCTGGCTCCAAATAAGCAAGTAATAGTTACCTTCTCCTTTTTAAGCCTGGTTAGGCAGGTATCAGTATATGTTACAGAGGAGTCCCCTATAATGAGAGCCCTGGGAAGTGTGTTTGCTTCCTTAGCGGCTTACTGTTTGGGGCTCCACAGATGGTGACAGTATGTGTGGTGTTATGTATTTTTTTAAGCACCTTTGGACTTGCTGAGGCTTAGCTTTGACAATGGCGGTCTAGCTAGGCAATCTTTGTTGTTCAGGTAGACTGCTTTTAAGTGACTTAGCATATGTTAGTCTATGTGTGTGTTGTGTGCTATGTGAGGTAAGTGTTGTATACGTATTTTTGACAACCTGATGTGGAGTTGTATGCAAGAGTTTAGCTTCCAGTGTCATTGTGTAAGTACATCTCTCGCATGCCATGTCTGATTCTTTAAGGAATAAGTCGTTGTTGGTAAACATGGTATTGCTACATTATCTCAAGATACACATATCCACCAAACTGGCAAAAGAGAAGTTAAGAAACCGCATATCCATACTGTCCAATCCTTTGATTGGTGAGCTACTAGGGGGTGGTGTATTGAAGTTAGAAGATTATTAAGGATGCTTAGTTAGTGCAGACTAAAATTAGTGCTTTATTGGAGGAGCTTATGCTAAGCAGCACTATTCATGGGCCATTTTAAGCCTAGCCAATTAACTCATGTGCGAATCAAACCCTGTATCTTGTGTCTGTAAGATAAATATTTTAATCATTATGCCATTCTCCACTGGCAGATGTATAAACCCCATTCCTTTGATGCAAAAACAAAGTAGAAGAGACCCACAAGTGCAATGTTACCACAAACCAATTAAACAGCTAGTGGGAAATCCCTTGCTGAAGGCGATTTCAAGATACTCTTTCAGCAGTAACAGTGACAGAGCAAAAGAGTAATATTTTACAAAAACTACAGTGAAATGCACATATAAAAGAAGGAAACAGTAACAATGTCTCAAAAATAAATGAAGTATGTGTGATTTAGCAATCAAAGGTATTTAACTTTACCTGAATGACACTAAATGCAAAGTAAAACACTTCTGGTACACAGGGTAGGGATTCAGGCGTTGCTGAGCTCTGGGAAAGGAGTTGCAGGCTACATATAATATATTGTTTGTTGTGTGTTGAAGAGATGCCAGATATGCCCTAGAAAGCTAATTGATTGCTATCATTACTCCTTCTGCATCCTACATACCATGCAGTAAATAGCATATAGTATAACACATATTTAAAATGCATGATGTAGTAGGGCGAATGTGTGGCCTACTGAAGGGATGATCATTTTGCTTAGATATGTCAGAAAGAGAATCGGCACTGCAATATAGCCTTGAAATCTGCATCTAGACCTTTGCTGAGTGAACAATGCTGAATAATACGGCATTGCCAAATGCTTTGAGCAGCCGAAAAGTATCTTAGCAAGAGCTTCCATACCAGCAGTGCCAGTAATAGAAGGGCAAGGTGAGGTATCAGGTGAGGAGCATGCGGCTGCAATACCATGGGTAAGGAAGAGGTGAGTGTAATGCATTGCAGCAGTGGGAAAAATATGGTGTCTGGTACACAACTATCTGTAGTAGCACAGACAACCCACAGTGAAATGATGAATGCTTTATCACACCAAGGATATGCAGGGCATTTATGGGCTGGCCACAGTTTGCATCAGACATTAACATACCCACACATACTAGGGAGGCAGGACACGGTCATCATAAGTTGGACATGTAGGTAAGCACAGTGAGATGTAAGTGCACAACTGAGGTGGAGTAGAGTTAAGAGATGTGAATTCAATAGGCAGTTACCCTGAGGAGTTGTGTGGAATTAGGGATCACACCATCCAATTTTGGGACAAAGCTAATATGGCATGACCATTACCGTGAGTTACTGTTCTGTCTTGTGAAGTCATGGCTTCATGCCACCCATGGCAAAGTGTGAGTTGAACTACATAAGCATGAGAATTCAGCCTAATGTGGCATAATCTGTGCTGATCCTGATGACTTCTGTTGCCATAAAGTTGTCAATATCCATGACAGTGGGTGGCAGTGTGCATGCCCAGATAAAACAGGGAATGCTACAAGTACAGGACCATGCTCATGCAGCCTGATGTGCCACATCAGTTTCTGAGCCAAAGAAGTGGTACAGGCTGTATCCTGGACAATGCCATGAGTAGGCATAGTAGGCTTTGTGCCCACAGGTAACAGTGATACTGTCTTTCCAAAACTCTGTTTAGACTAGCTGAGAACAGTTTATATACAACTTCCTTGCATCCTGACCTTCCCATGAGCATGGGAAATGTAGCATCTAGAGGCAGACAGAAGATTAATTGAAATGTGTCTCAAAGAGGCACCAAATGGAGGCAACATTTGTCACAATTAACCTCAAACTTATTGTGCTTCATGTCACTGTGCACTTGTGCATCCATCCTCAACCCCTTTTCCCATTTTTGTACATGGGGCTGGGGTGTCACTTCAACAATGACAATCATCTAGAGCCAAAGTTTACACCACCATGTGACTAGCCCTACCACAGAAGTTCATCCATACCACACACTTGTACACACACTCTGACACCTAGGGCCAATTTAGAGTCCCCAATCCACCTGCTGCATGTCTTTGGAATATGAGAGGAAACCCACATGAACACAGGAAAGACGTGCAAACTTGGCACAAGAGGCACCCCAGCCAAGAATCAAATGGGGAACCTCTTGCTGGGAGGTGACAATACTAATCACTGCACCACGTCATACCAGAATTTACTAAGTACACTCATCATCTCCATAATGCAGTGGATAGGAGTGAATTGAGACTGGATCACTTATCTGCACATCTGCTGATTAATCAAAGTACTGCAGCCATATAATACATTTTGTTGGAGTTGAATGGTGTCTATCCACTGGTGCCTGTCCCCTACAGTCAGTATGCACACCTCAGATGTGGTGCAAGATTCAGATGCTGCATGTGCTAAGGATAGAGAGAGATGACATAAGAGACTTTCATGTAGGATATTTCCATCGTAACTTGCAAGCCATGAGCTTAGTCTGTGCCTGTACAAGGATCTCTGTAATGGCGGATTTGGGTTACCCTTCACCATGTAGTGTCATTGGCTGTGACACTTACATGTTGCCATCATTACCAGTCACAGGTATTCTGCTGATGTCATCCCTATGTTATCCTGTTGTGCTGCACCTTCACTTTGTGAAAATGAAAGCAAGCATATACATAACAGCATTTTATGCCCATATGCACATAAATCACCATAACCCCCTTTGGCATGCATACTACTATGCTTAAAAATACAGCTATGGTCATACCTGTCAACCTCTAAGAGTAAGAAATACGGACAAAGCAACAAATAATGAGGGGAGAAATGCCCAAAAATAGGGACACTTTTTAAATATTGCTCTGACAGACTTAGAAAATTGATGAAATAACAGGTTTTGAATTAGCACAAACTTTCTGAAAGGTATCAAGTCTGAAGCTCAACTGTCTGTCATTAATTTCTAACTTCAATCTTTAATGATTTGTCACTAATTTGCCAGAAAACCACAATTTTATAATAAAGCAGACCAAAAATTATGAAACAAAAGTCTGGACATTCTGCAAAAATCTGTACATACAAAACCACACTATATGACCATCATAGTAGCACCACCAATAATTCATAGAAAGAGGACATACATTGTATACCACCCTTTTTCTGAAGCAAAAGCTAATAACCTCGTATGGTAAAATTTGCTATAGAGTTCATTAAAGTCTATAGATTTACACTGTCTCTCAGACAACATGCTTATATTTGCCATATTATTCTCACTCTCTGTATTCTAAGCAAGTATGTCTGAATACTATTCCACACTCCTACTTGAAGTGGAAAGAGCTATGTACTATTTGGTATACAAATTTTATTCAGTGTAGATGCGCAGATTTCTAGTTGGATGTTGCTATTTTTCAGGGCTTTTGTTCCTATTTTATGTCTCCAGTTTTAGATGTATGTTTCAACTGCACACTAGTGATGTCAGGAAAGAACATATATGTGAATGGGCCTTGGTCAATTCCCTTCACATGTAGCAGATTGTTCTGAACAATGCTCCAGTAGATGGTTATTATCTACTGAAACCCAGACTGATGCTCAGGTGGTTAGTGCCTGCCTATACTGCACATCAAAGCCACCTTCAAGTATGAGTGGCCACTCTTCCTGTCTGGTGACTGAGACCAAAAACACTTCAGATTAAATTAGGTACTTTTGAGTTAGTGGTCCTTCATTCAACCGATTTCTTGCAATGTCACATGTCTTTTCCTTTACATGGAGTATCATATCAATAATCCTTCTTTACACCTATTGCATTGATCTATTATGCATGGCAGAAGCATTCGTCTGCTGGGTCCATGGCAAGCCTGCTCCAAATACTGTTTGTCTGCAGCAGCATTGCCATGTTGGTAGTACATGCCATGTGTCCGGTCATCCTGCAGTAGAACTTGTTTCTATTTGGCCATTGAAATTTTCCATTTGTTACTTCAACTAGATGCCCATGATCATACATGTACACCTGTGGACAAAACATGCCAGTCAGGGAATTTGTTTGTTATGCTATGCTATGCTCAAACATATGGCCACAGTTCCCACTGTCATTTGTCTACCTATAGCTGCAGGATCCATGTTTATGCATCTGTTCCCCAGCTGCAATTAGTTCTATGCACATACTTCCCTCTAAACTGCATACTGGAACCCTAACTAAACAGGTAACCTTGGAACCTCAACCATCAGCCAGACAGTGTACTGCCATTCTTGTGCACTGAGTTTCATGTTATATGTTCATAATTATCTCTGCCTTCCTGTGAATGACATCAACCACATGGTTGTTTTTTTGTTGAGGTACTTTACCAGGCAGAATTCCTTTCTAAACTCTGTAAAGCCTTCCTCAGCTCTGTAAAGCTGCAAGTCTACAGAACCTGCATTAAGTTTCCTCTATTCTGCAATTGTACAGTATTGTGCGATGAGGCACAAAATAGTGCCAGTGATTTATATCAGTCTATAAAGGGCCTGTTAACATAGAAGTTATGCTAATGAATCTACTTAGTGTCACTGCTTCTGAATCTCCTCCATAACCCATTGCTGTACACACACATA
The DNA here is from genome assembly GCF_019279795.1 of Protopterus annectens. Classification (NCBI taxonomy): domain Eukaryota; kingdom Metazoa; phylum Chordata; order Ceratodontiformes; family Protopteridae; genus Protopterus; species Protopterus annectens. The sequence continues at coordinate 654,652,642 of NC_056751.1, forward strand.
GGCTAGCAGTAACCGTGCATGTTACTGTAACCAAGAGGTACATGACAAGTATGCTCATGCATGATAGGAAGTGTATACCTGTAGCAGCATGTTGCAGCATGATATCCATTTGCAGAACCACAGTACTGTGTACTAGGGAGCTGCGGGTTGCATAGTGCTGCACTATGCATCATAATATGTGATCTACAAATGTGATTCTATGTACATACAGTCATCATTTGAGAAGACCTAATTTCTTCAGACACTATGGAATGCAAATCTTCAGCTCAGTTTGCCAGGAAGAGCAAAATGTACTTGTATTTCCTGCACAGGGAGTTTCAGCAAAATTTGCTAGGGCAATACAATGGGTGATCAATGCAGGTGTTTGTTGCCATCTGCACTATTCTGGCATCCAGTGATACCAGGAATGTTCCCTATCCCTATTCCTATTACTTTTTCCCTCTCCTATGTGTCCTTTATTAGTCCTTGATCATTTTCCAACCTTCACTGTCACCATTTGCCCAGCCTCTGTGTGTCTGTGTCTATCTACAGTCCCAACATTTGTGTGGCTACCACCCCTGTCTGTCTGAGTGTGTTTTATATTTGACTGGATGCCTTTTCTACTTGCCTTCCTAACTTTATCTCATCCACAACCCTCCTTTCTTATCTTCTTTACCTGTCTTTATTGTCTTTTTATGAAAAAGGCTGTTGTTCTCTCTCCCTCAAAAAAAAAAAAAAAAAAAAAAAGAAAAAAACGAAAGAAAGAAAAAGAAAGAAAGAAAGAAAAAGAGAAAGAAAAGAAATAAAATACTCTTCCACCCACCTTTCATTCTTTGTTTCCCTTTGTTTGATGTTCTCTCCCTTCCCACTTTCCGATCCATTCCATTTCATCCTCATTTATGGAGGGAAAGGGCTGGCACTTTTTTCCTATATATACTCACGGCTTCTATGCTACCCTTCTCATGCTGGCTAAGCATGCGATACTGCTTCATTGTGCTGCAATGCATGCATGGCCATGCCTTGATCTGGTCTCACTACTTCTCCTTCTTCATGATCTACATCACTTTAGTCACACATCCTGTTTGAACATTATTCCAGCCTTTGAGCAGTCTAGCACTGCTAATCTCATTAACATCAGATTTATTTATACAGTCCTTTGGTCAGCCTGCCAGTGTTATTCATTAACTATTACATATCTAATTAAACATCAGGCTCCACACTGAGACACCCTTGAAAATTAGCACAGTGCAAACGTGCATTTATTCTCTATTAATAGCAGGCTATATCTGTCATTAGATACAGCAGTTTGAAATATTTGATTGCTACATCTTTTTAAAATGCTCAATGTGAAGTCATTTTTTACTCGGAATTCTTGGCTGGTTATGTAAATCCATCCATTCTTCCACAAACCCTTTTTTCCATTTTTGCACATGGGGTTGGGATGTCAGTTCAACAGTGATAATCATTTAGTGTGAAGGTTATTCACATAAAAATGCTGTTAGTATTCTTAGTAGAAAACAGAGTACATTGAACTTACTTTTTGCAGTTTTGAATGGCAGTGTAAAATATAAGAAATACTGGGTATGGATCGGATTTTAAAAGTTAAATGCAAAATAAATAAATAAATAAATAAATAAAGGGCTACATTTTTTACCCATTTCAGGAGTCCTGACATATAAGGATCCCCATAGGCTGAATGTCATTCTGCCCCAGTTTCTGATGCACAGAACCTGCATAGGAGTTCAAGCAGAAAGAGCATCATTCTTTTATATAAAGAGACTAAGGGACCCCTGCATCATAAATATTTACTGAAGCTCCAGGGATTAGACTCCTATCAGTAGAGCTCTGTGCTCAAAATATGCAATGACTAGTTTGTGACATTCTTTTCACAAAAGCCATATTCCTAGAAAAAATGCTGAGGTGATTTCCAACTGAAAGTTACCACCTTAGTCAGTCTAGAGATTTGAATTTGTGAGCAGCTAATAAAGTGCTGTAAGAAGGCAATAGCTTATGGTGTGTTATTTTACCAGTTCTCCTGTGAACGCAGTCGATGCCACACTATGTTCACATGCTTATTTTTATTATTTTAACATGTGCATTGTGTCTCATGTGACTGATAACTTCAAACTGCAGTGTGTGAGTCCAGCTAAGTTATTAGTCCATTTAAGAACTAGTATCACTTAAAGACCTTATTTGCTGCAAATTCCAGGATAGTTTAGAAGATGCTACACTCTGACTAAGAACTCTATAACCTGAGAAATTGGACAGTCCTTCACCATGGCTGTAGTTACATGATAAATTCAAATGTCATTATAAATCTGAACTCAAATGAGCTGAGTCACTTAAAAAGGACACAATGTGGCCAGGTCATTGGGTTAGTACTTGTTGCTCCTGGAATAATTTCACAGCTATGATATAAATGGCTAGCTGCATCCTTCACAAAAGCAATGGTCATGGCAGGAAAAGTGTCTCAGATTTTTACTTTGTTTCTTCGATTATCTGTTCTCTCACCTTTCAGTAATTATTACAAGATTTATGTATTTTTTGGCTACACATCTTGCTAATCATATTTATCAGTTTAAAATAATCTCAGCATTGTACTGCCATATGTATATGGTTAATTAATTGGCGTAGTTTCTTGGATCATTAACATATAACTAATATACTTAGCATATTTATCCTTTTCACTCAGTTTGGTGTCCGATGCCAAGCTGGATGGGTTTAAGTGAGGCTAAGATTTGACTGTTAGTGCTCTTGTTCAATGTTACATTTATCGGAGTAGTAGATAATGTCAGAGTTTACTTTCTTTTGCCAAAGCTATGTCTTGCAGTTTGTGCAAAGGGTTAAGACTGTGAGGTGCAATTCTTGTAGTACAGCGTTTGATTCCATCTAGGCTTCTGTGTACCTTTAATCAAGACACTTAAAGATATTTCTTCTGTCTCCTCTATAAAGGAAATGTTGGTCTGCCTGCTTAACCAAGGAGTTTTATTTCTTCTGCCTCTTTTTTTACTTCCATAATGAAAATAAATAAAAATATAACATCTTATAGTCTAGTATTATAACATTGTGTTTAACATTGTAATGAGTGGATTATTTTCCATTTAAAAGCATGGTAGCCATACATGACAGCAAATAACCATAGTTTTCATGCAATTTAGTTATTTATCAGAGATACACAATAATAATGTTCACCGTCATGTACTAATAATTCATTTGTTTCTAAATTCAGTCAAGACAATCGTTTAGGAGTACTAAAACAGTACTAGTAACAAAAGACACTGTTTTCTGTTTACAAACTCTAGGAATGCTGTAGCAATATATTTGCATATGGTATCGTTTTCATGCAGAAATGGTTAAAAAATGTCAGTCTATTAAGAAAGCAGTAGTAATTCTTTGGGATTCCAAATGCTGATTTTACAGAAGGCATACAGCATGTTGGCTTAAGTGCCTTACTGAGCTGGTGAAGTTCCTCTGGATTGATAAAGTATGTCATTAACTTCATTCATTATTGAAACTAGACAAATGAATAAGTGATAATGTGCAAATCGAACAATCTATTTTGTAGTAAAAATCTAGGACCATAATGGGAGGTGTTGGCAAACTTTGTGTAGAAAAACAGTGTGGTTTTACATTAAGCACCAACAGCACAACCAAATGGATTACCCTGTAAATAACATGGCCCATAAGGTCCGTCTGATTACTCTAGTTTAGCAGCATGCGGCTTAGGGTTTGTTACCAAGGCAACATGCTTTCAGAAACTAAAATGCAATGCTTTCATCTGCTGCAGAGAATGTTTCTGCTCTGTCCCTTTTGTTATCTCCCTCTTTTTATCCCACAGGTGAATTATTCAAAGGGAAAAAAAACATACCTTGGCACTCTGCAAACTGTACTGTTAACACATCACTGAAACATCAACATGAGCATGAGGAAACATGATGAATTCAAAGTAATTTGTTTTATGTCAGTGCCAGATAAGTACATGTTTTTATCCATTTATTTGTTAAGATACTTTGTTGAAAATCCACTGGATACAGTGAATCTTTTTCCCCTAAAAGAATGATCTGTGTTGTTTCTGAACGTTAGACCAGTGCACTGATGACAGTACTACATCATGTTTCAAGTTTGTACGCTGTGAATACAATTTCTAACATTTCTTTTGGTTTTCATCATATTGTAGTCAATACTGAAAACAAATCCTTGTAGGAAGTCATAATCTTGTCTTGAGCAAAACCTAATACACTCTTTTTCTAGGGAATCTCACCTGACAAAATCTGCAAACTTCATCATGATCACTGTACTTTCAGCCTGCCTTTTATAGGTGTGCAGTGCTGTCAGGTACATTGTCTTATACTAGTAAAACCAGCACATTAAACAATACTATACAGAGACCAGATGCATTTGCATTTTGCACAAATGCAATGTTCTTGCTTATATTACAAGTTACGTTGATTACACAGCATGCATCTGGATAAGTTTCTGCAGTCAGTATGGCTGCGGTAAAGTAAGTCATGTGAATGGGGCATGACATAATGAAAATTGCATCCTCTATTATCAGGATAGTTAAATTAATATCTGTGGTCTGGGATTTAGGTATACCCTCCATATGGTGAACTAGTTCTTACGGTGGATGTCACTGTTGCAACAGTGACAGATGTGATTTTAGAAAGAGTCACCCATATCTGCAAAAGGTCCATGTGCAATGACGTGTAGTGAATACTTCTTAATATATTATTGTTTTCAGTTGTGTATTGCACACCCTTATATGATATGATATGGCTCTTGGTGGTGGTGGGTTGAGACAGATCTTTCTGGATAATCCACATTCTAACATTCTGTGATGCGCCAAAGAAAACAAACAAAATAAGCAATGACATTTGAATTAACTAGTAGTTCCTGAAACAGAAAGTGTCATCCAAAAATGATCTGTACTGCACTTCTCCAGTGCAGTAATTACACTGGTAAAAAAGACAGCATTATTGTCAGGTTAAACAGATCATTGTAAAGTTCCAGGTATTGTTATCTCTTCAGCAGTGCAGCAGCAAAATGAGCCTTGGAAAGGCAGACAGCTACCTTGAGGTGCACAGACTATTTTTAATACTGCAGCTCCAAAGTGAACTTTACAGCTATGATGTATACCAGGATGATATAGTGAGAGTAGGAAACGTGCGCTTTGATGGCTGCCTAGCAAGGTGCTAGGACCAGTATGGAGAAAGTATCCATAGCAAAATGCAGCACAGTAAACATATATCAGGTGCAGTCCTGCTATGTGGAGTGGGCATGACTGCAGGGAGAGCAATGATATTATGTATTGTAGATGTACAGAGTGACTCTGAGCATCCTAAAGAGCATACAAGTAAGGAAGGTTCTCAGAAACAGCAGCAACATTCCTTTAGAGGAGAATATGTATTGATTCAAGCCATATATCCATGTGTTAATATAGTGCGCAAGAGTGTACAGTAGAGCAACCTCTAAAATTCTTGCATTGACACAGCACTGGGGCCATTCAGTGGCACAACAAGCACATGATTTTATATGCACATTTTATCATAACGTTAAAGTGGTAAGCAGGTAGTTGTCAGATAATGGGCTGCTTAGCATATGCCAGTGTTTGATTTCATCAGGTTCTACTTGCAACGCTTGTTGATTCAGAGCAAGTCAGTTAAATAGACAATGCTAAAATGTAGTCTGCATACCTCAGCTGGTGGGTTTATTTGATTTGCTCTGTTAAGAGGGCGAACAAATAAAACCTAAACTATTAATATAAAGTGGATGAACAGCTTGGCAGCATTGTGCAACCTCACATATGATGAGAAAATGTGCCCTTGAGGGTATACTTTGGGTACACAGAAAGGCAACAAAGGGAATCCTGTAGAGCTATGCTACATGCATGTATCCACACATATACAACAGCAGACAGCTCTGTGTCTCATGGACAGGGCAACTGCATGCATGTATACACACGTATACAACAGCAGACAGCTTTGTGTTTCACGGACATTGCAACTGCGTGCATGTATACACATGTATACAATAGCAGACAGCTTTGTGTTTCATGGAGAGGGCAACTGCATGCATTTATACACACATGTACAATAGCAGATAGCTTTGTAATTCATGGACAGGACAACTGCATGCATGTATACACACGTATACGACAGCAGACAGTTTTGTGTTTCATGGACAGGGCAACTGCGTGCATGTATACATATGTATACAATAGCAGACAGCTTTGTGTTTCATGAACAGGGCAGCTGTGCCTAGTGTAGATCACTGCTACTAGCAATCACATATAGAAATGTGCAAGGCAGTTGAGAAAATTATTGAAGAGTAGTACACTCATTGGGGGGGTTTCTTCTCTAGTGCACATGTAACTTTTGATCTGTATTTTGGAATCTCTTCATTTTGATATAGTGAGGTTATGTTCGCATTTGTAAATTTTACAGCTTAGATGTGTATTTAGTGAATATCTTTTTAAAATTTAAGAGAGGTAGACTCATCTCCATTTCACTGGTAATGCCATTTTGTAGCAGACTGAAATTCTCAAACACACAGACACAGATGTACACACATATATACTTATTTGTAATAGTGGTGGTACTTAGTGTGTGACACTTGAAATAGTTTGTCACTGTTTAGGGAATATTCCTTCTGGTAAGAAGAGAAGGCATGAGTCATAAATCAGGGTCTATAATGCTGCACTGCAAACATACTTCATATATCACACAAAACTAACTCCTTTATATTCCTTTTATCCATTCTTTCTGTTTTTCTTAATTTGAATTTCTGTTTCTTATTAATTTCAGTGGGATATAACAATGATGTTAGCTGTCAGTTGAATATAAATTTATGGACTTTTAATGTTATTTCATGAAATTCTTACATGGTGCATGAATTTCTGCTGTATTTTTGAGATACTTTGAAAATTTTTAACAGTGCTATTGTCCCTAGTAGAGTGTGTGTGTGTGTGTGTGTGTGTGTGTGTGTGTGTGTGTGTGTGTGTGTGTGTGTGTGTGTGTGGGTGTGTGTGTGTATCCATATGTAATGTGTTTACTCAAATATATGCATGTCTTGCAATGGGTTGGCACCTATTCATGAAATGTGTGGGCCCATGAGTTTGTGCGTGTGTGTGTGTGTGTGTGTGTGTGTGTGTGTGTGTGTGTGTGTGTGTGTGTGTGTGTGTGTGTCTCTTCCTGTATTGATATGTATAGACAGATAGATGGACACATTGACTTATATATGAAGATTGTGACTGATCTCTGATGATAACCAAGTTTATTTGTGTTCAGTACATGGTTGAAGCTACAATGGTGAATCTCTGCATCCATGTCAACATCTCATAACATTAGAGTTATGATGAATGTGACACAATCATAATTATTTGAAATACATTGAGAGTTTGCTATTCTGATGAAAAACTAGTTATAGAAAAATACATAGGGGTATGAAGTGTTTTACAGCATTCAGAGGCATAAAACCCTCTGCACTGTAAACCAGCAGTGGCAAAAGCTGAATTCCTGTAGTGAAAGAATTGCTTTGAAGTTTGCTAAAACACCTCACTCTGCCACACTTGTTTGTCGGATACTGCAATGTATGCCATCATATGAAGCTGCTTGAACTGCTTACTTCTGTTCTGTGGTGGTCAGTAGTGTTATGCCCAAGCATGAGACAAGAGCTTAACAACACTGGCACATTTATCTTTCACCAGAATGTTGTGGTGGTCAGTAGTATTATGCCCTAGTATGAGGCTACAGCTTAACAACATTGAAAGCACTCATCTTTCACCAGAATTCTGTGGTGGTCAGTAGTGCTATGCCCTAGCACTAAAGTAGACCTTAACAACACTAAGATCACTATCTTTCATCAGAAAGGTTTTGAATAAAGTTGCTTTTTTCCTAAATTTAGAGGATGATTGTGGTATCCATGTAGGACATCTTTATCTCTTTATCTATACATCCATATGTACAGATAGATAAATAGGTAGATATAGATGGATTTTATATATATATATATATATATATAGAGAGAGAGAGAGAGAGATATTTCTGGGTCTACTTTGAATCACCAAAATTTTAATTCACTGAAAAATCACAGCAGCGAGAGGACAACACCAAAACTGGACATCACCGAACCATCACAGTCCTGAAGTTTACATCAAGAAAAAACAGCTGCTCCAAAAACAAAACAAAAAAAAAAACAAACAACCCCCCCCCCCCCACTCCCCCTGATTTACTATTTCTCCATGCAGGACTAGCTTAGTCCTGCATGGAGGCGGCCGTTTAGGAGCAGGACGGCAGTGCGCCATGCATAGTAATGAGGCACACTGCCTGAGCTCCTAATCTTACACTGAGCATGTAAGAGTGCAGGAGGCTTGTCTGAGAGCAGAGCTCTCAGAATATACATGCCCCTGCAATGAAAAACAGCAGAAAGGGGTAAATGAGTGAGACCACTAATAGGTGTCCACATATCCCCACCAACAGTCCACCTTGTATACAACAGCAAATGTATACAGAAATAAAATGAAGAAACCCATTTCTTTTATTTTAAAAATCCGATTAAAGTTAACCGTAGGTGCGTGGGTGTGCCCATTGCTTAGCTACGATTAATGCAACTTAAATGACTGAAGAGGATAACAAAGAAGATATATGCCAATGAGGCAGTATAGTAATAGTGTAGTGGGCAGAGCATTCACCTTATGAGCAGGCATTGCTAGTTCGATTCCCACTGCAGCATATTCCATTTTCCATGGCAAAGGACATTATGACTAATATTTATGTTGCATAACCCACTAAATAACGTATATTTATGAACTGGAGTACTGCAGTAAATGCACATGTGAGATGTCAGTGTCATAATGAATAAAGCACTAGTAAGCAGGTTTAAGCACCAATAAGCAGTAGTAAGCATATTTAAGCACTAGTAAGTGGGTTTAAGCCCTTTTGCTCAGGAGTAAGCAATGTGCACACATGTTAAGCAATTCTGAAGCTAACTCTCTGTAAGCATATGTAACTGGAGGTTAGCATTGCTTACCCTCGCCAAACCTGCTTACAACTGCTCAAAAGTGCCTTAATCACTCTGTAGCCAATGGCCCTTGTTCTGCCCATAAACAGCCACACAGAACTTGAACCCAGGACCCTATATACCATAGTCACAGTAGTTAACCACCAAGCCATTACAGAAATACAGAAGAGTAAGGTATCAGCAAACAAGTCTTCACCATAGTAAAATCAAAGTGAACCTGTGAAAGGAATCAGCATGCAGGCATATGTGCATTAGCCCACTACATAATATAAATATGAGAACTGGAGGACAGCAGTAAGCCCAGAAGTCAGATGTAATTGTAATAGAGTGTTGAAGCTCCCAATAAAACACAAGGACCCCATACAGTGTGCGTACACATGAATCATGGATACTAGGCATACATATAAGATGTAATGAATAATAAATCAATGCCAAAAAGGAATTATAATGCAAAGTCTAATGTAAGCAATGCTAAGCATTGCACAGGCCAGCTTAGGAGGTGTAAGCAATGTGTAGGTTAGCTAGCTCAGTCTGCCCAGTGGTATACCCCTTTAAACAATGCCAACCCTAGGTAAGCAGGTTTGCCCATAGCCTAGCATTTTCAAAACTGACCAATCAGGGAAAAGTGTGGGAAATTGGCCCTACTTAAACCCAAGAGGTGGGAATACATCTCATAACTGGTTGTAGCTTCCCCTTGCAGGCACTATGGCAGTAAGGGGAGAAGGTGTGCACTTTTGGGTGCAGTGCTGGTGCATCTAGGAGTCCAGAGTCATGGCAGAACTCCTCGTCAATGACCATGACTGCTGCAGGGCCAGTACCATGGCTCCCAATATAAGGTAGAGGCCTGGGACCATCTTGCCCGTGACCTCACCAGTTCCACTGGCATATCCTGAACTGGTGAGTGGTCAGGCATCACTATGCTGACCTGAAGCGGCATAAGGGGGACCTCTTGGAGCAGTGGATCCAAGAGGCTAGAGCAACAGGGAATGTTCAAGTTGTCTGTAAGTATCACCCCACTATGTGTGTAATAATTGCCAGCTCATGTATATCATGGATAGGTATGGCTAAATATTCCTCTTATGTCCCCCACAGCTGCAGTGAAGTGGGCCACGAACCAGGAAGCCCACATCAGTCACCTGGCAAGGTTGCAATGCAAGGCAGGTCAGTAATACTCATGCATTTACATTCATAGGAAATAAAACTAAAAGTAGTAGTAAATCAATTGCCTGTATAAAACCTGTATTGTTCAAGGCAAATACTGCATACAAAGGAGAATATGGCAGGAAGATTCTCATATAGTTGGAATATAAATAAAAGGGTAACAGCTGACAATAAAGGTCTAACTGCTGGACTGCATGTGTATACTCTGGTATCATATGGTAATGCAGATTTGCAATCATGTAAAAGTACTGTTGTATTAAGCACTGTAACCCACACCATGCACCATAAACTGAATATGTAGGAATGCCTGTATATGACTGGTGTAATCCCTAGAGACCATTTAGTACAACTGAGAGACACATAGACAAAAAACAGGGAAAATGCAGATAACAAAACCCAAACAGCACATGCAACTGAGATGTGAACTGTTGTTTTTTTAGCACACACAGCCACGGTTCGAATCCTGTCAGTGGCAGTAGTCTGCATACAGAATCATACCCCGCAACTGTACAGATATGTCCAGAATGTCTAGTAAAGTTGCCCATATCTGTTGCCTATCAACCTGTCCCCCTGGGAAATCAGTGGGATGATCCCACACATATAGGCAGCAAACAGGAAATACAACTGATTGACACACATTTATGAGAACAAATCTGGCACACTAGCAACTCCCCAAAACCTTATGAGACTAAGAAGCCACGTATGTCCCATTTACACTCCAACTTGTCAAGATGTGGCCAGAGTGTGTACAGTAACAGAATGAGATGTATGTGCATAATAGTATTGTGGAATCTGGTACTGTGTGTGGGAACATTCAGTTAGTGCTAACAAACATTTCTCCCACAGGTCTACCAGATACCAACACTGTGCTCAGAAATTCAAGAATGATATCCTGTACTGGTACTGTTTACATTAGTATTGTATGGCATTGTGACTGATGCAGTTGCTCTGAATAATGAGGTATTACACATCACTGTCGCCCACACTGTCCTACAAAATATTTACTGTTTAGGAGATCTGTATAAGAGTGTTGAAATACAAGGTCAGATTGCAAAAGCACAGGGGACTAATAAGACAGAAAGCAGATAGGAGATATACAACAATATCTATATAGCAGAGACAACTGTGATGGGCAGTGTTTAAGTTGAAGCAGACATAGCCATGGTCTGAATCCTGGGAGTGGATGTAGGCTGCATAAAGAATCATACCCCACAACTGTACAGATTAGGCCAGAATGTCCAGTATAGGGGCCCATATCTGCTGCCTGTCCCCCTGTCCCCCTGGTAAGTCTGTGGGATGATCTCAGATGTTTAACCAGCAAGCAGGGAAACAAGTGATTGTCAAACATCTATAAGAACAAACCTATCACTGTAGCAAGCCCCGAAACTGTTAGGAGAGTAATATGCCAAGTATGTCCTATCTACACCTCCATGTTGTCAGGTTGTGACCAGAGTGTGTACAGTAAAAGAGTGACATGTATGTGCACAATACTAATGTGTAATCTGGAAGCTTGTGTTGCAACAGTCAGGTAGTGCTACCAAACATTGCTCTCACAGGTACGTCGGATACGAACACTGTGCTGAGAAATAAAGACCATTATAACCTGTACTGGTACTGTTCACTCTGGCATTGTTGGGAATTCTGAGTGTTGCAGTTCCTCTGAATAATAAAGTATCACTGCTAACAGTCACCCACACTGTGCTACATAATACATCTGTGTAGGAAAGCATGTATATGTGTGTGTCAGGTCACTAAAGGTTGAAGAGGGCAATATTCTAGATATGTCCCTGCACACCTGCATGTGGTCAACACATAGCCAGAGCCTGTGCAGAAAGAGTTGGATATCTATGTGCACAACATCAACCCAGAATCTGAGAGTATGTATAGAAGCAGTTACTTAGTGTTAAGAAACATTCCCTCCACGGGTATACCAGGTAAGAGGTGTATACTGCAGGTAAAACCAGTTCATGTCTAATGACGATGACAGCCATATCACTGTCCAAACTAAGGCTATAGAGTAATGTAGTAAGACCTGTAAGGTACATATAACAGCACTGACTAGGAAAGTAAAGTGGACTACAGGAATATGCTAGTTGTTAATTGACATATTTTTCTCCCCCTCCCACCATATCTCCAACAATAATCAACATACCCAACCCAACTGGTATGTAATGACACCTATGTTCTGATAATGTCCAATTGTTTGATAAATATTTTAATTGTTGCCATGCATGTGCTATATTGAATTATTCCAACATTGGTGGCATGGTGTCATCAATGTACCTGCATGCTGTTCTTATTACCACTGTGGCTCCATATATGCATTTGTTCTGTTTGCTATGCAACTGTTCCGTATCTGGAGTCTGGGTTAATGGGAATATCCATATGCATGCTGTTATACCTAACCCTGGAATGTGTTGACTATTACTAACCCACATATGATGATGATATCTAAACACTATAGCACGTTTGGGAAGGCTGGTCCCAGCGGACCCACCTGTCCCACCTCAGCTGGCTGTGGCACCGGACACCAGCATGTCTGGGGCCCAACCCGGGACCTCCCTGTCTTGGTCCTGCACCACCTTCAGGTAGAACTGCCTCAGGGGATGGGGCTTGACCCCCCGGGAGTGGGCGCGGACAGGTACCTGTCACCCATCGTCAGGTCGGGGTCGTGGTGCATAGAGAGATAAACCAGCAGTTTGGTGATCTTTGATGCCAGCTTGAGGGCTGTATGTCACAACTAGAGTGCCAGGCTGGCTCTGCGACTCAGCCCCCAGCACAGCCATCATCAGGGCTGTGAAGGTGCAGTGGTGACTGCCCATGGGTGGGGACCTCAGTCCCACTGTTTCCACTTGGAGGCTCATGGGCTTCAGATTTCCCAACACTCCTCCAGATCAATGTGTTTAACCCCCACATGTGTCATATATTGCCCCTGTATGCATCTTGTTTGTCTTTTCGGTTAACCTACCCAACCTACCTCCCCACATATACCTACTACCCCTCCCCAATATCCCACTCTCACCTGGAAAAAAGGGCAACCCCTTTTTCTTTTCTTTTAAAGAAATTAGTGTGGGGGTAAGTGGGAGTAAGCACATTTAAGCAGCAATAAGTGGGTTTAACCCTGTTTGCGTGGGAGTAAGCAATGCCTACACTGGTTAAGCAAATTAGAAGCTAACTGAGTATAAGAAACTGTAACCGGAAATTAGCAGTGCTTACCTTTGCGCAAACCTGCTTACAACTACGCAAAAGTGCCTTAATCACTCTGTATCCAACGGACCTTGTTCTGCACAGCAACAAACTAAACAGCCTCTATAAGGCTTGAATCCAGGACCCTGCACACCATAGACAAAGTGATTTGCCACTAAGCCATGTCAGATATACATAACCCTGATGTATTCACAAACATATCATCCAGCCCAGTTATTCAACAATACAGAGAATGTATTCCATCATGTAGATGTATGTGTGTGTGTAAATATATTAATATCTAAACAGATACGACATATCTATATATGTAGATACAGATATATATATATATATATATATATATATATATATATATATATATATATATATATATATATATATATATATATATATATATATATATATATATATATATATATATATATATATATATATATATATATATATATATATATATATATATATACATACACATGCTTACATTAATAGATAAATATGTCTACATCTATATGTTTAAATATATACAGCAAGTTATATATATGTAAGCAGATATATATATATATATATATATATATATATATATATATATATATATAGCTATGTAGGTCTATACAGACATAGTTATATTAATGTAAGCAGATATATATATATATATATATATATATATACATATATATATATATATATATATATATATATATATATATATATATATATATATATATGCAGGTATATACGGACATACATCTGTAGATAACAATGGGAAAATAACAAAAACATATATTTCCACATGCACTGTTAATGGGGTTGAGAGGCCCCAAACAATAAACGTCTTGCACAAATAGGTATACCCCCCCATAGCCAAACACGTCCTCACTGCAATACACTACCAAGTGCTGCAGATCTCATAACCAGGACCTGACACGACATGGGCACAAGATGTTAACAGTACTCCATCCCACCTGTATGATGTCAGGCTGGTATCAGTAACATATCATGCAGTACAGTCTGGCTCCCATAGGTAATGTACAATGTGGAAGCTATCAACATTCCTAGGATACATGTACACAGACACATATATGCAGATACAGATATACCTATATCTATCTATATATATATACATATATATATATATATATATATATATATATATATATATATATATATAAATATATATATATACACACACATATATATAGATATATATGTGACTACACATACACACGCAGAGATATGTATAGTAAAACACATATGTAGAAGGTGCACACAATATGGAACAGCCACTATGCCTACAGTTAACAATTTAACAACTGGACACTGTATGAGCCACTCATACAAATGACAATCATTGCCTACAACACATACCCACAGAGAGGTCATAAGATATAACACCACATACAGGTTTGCATAAATGGAAAACCTTTATTTGTGTACTGTTGCAGTTGTATATGCCATGTCATGCTTTTCAGACACTGACATCCTTATAAACAGATTAATGCAACTGTGAAACAGTTACACTAATACATTAGTCTGGAAAGGTTTACAAATGTTGCTGTCCAGGCCGAGCCCTTCAAATAGTCCAATAGTAAAGACAGACTGGACCACAGGATACCAAACAATCAACAGTAAGTAATGCAGGTGTATAGTTCAGCAGCCTCTATCTACACTCTATTCATAATCACTAGGTGGTAAAGACCTCAGTTGACACAATGGGATGTAACTGTTACATAACAAGGTATAACTGACACCATCACAGGCACACCGACAAACAGAACAGGCTGTATGGCAGGAGGCTGGATGGCCTGCATTAACTCAATTTATGTAATTAATTTAAATGTAGGTGAATTGTATGCTAATGTACATCCAGATACCTTAAGGCAGCTCACTCCTGATTCCCCCACATGTTGTAATAGCCTAGGTTATTTATAGTGCATCCTCCCCTGGACTCAATAATACTGGGCCATATACCACTGTTACATACACTGGCCTCTGAAGTGCATAAGGGCACACATGTATTGTGTAGGTGAAGCCCACATATATATGGCCTCAGCCCCTCCGTATGTGTAGGGGATAAAACAGCAGTGGACTGATGACAGGAATGGCAGCATAATATACTCACAGCCCACTATAGAACAACCCCTGACAGCATGTCATATATGCAAAGCTTGGTATGCAGGTGGAGGACAGAGGCTGTAACACAGGCCCATATGTGGAAAACTGTTGTCATACACTAAGCAAGTCGCTTGTGTTACAGGATAGTCTTCAACATACCCTTAGTCAGGGATTTGAGGTTAGAAACATAAATGGATGTAGCCATGTACTGATAGCACTCAACACACACACTGCTAGTGAAATATCTGACACAGGACCTGTGTGGTGGACAGACAAAACATGATAGGCACCCCTCTGGACATCAAGAAGATAGGTCCACAGTTGAGAGCTATGCAGACAGACTGCATTCCAAGGTAAACTAGTATGTACACACAAACCCTGTAACACCAGTACTATACAAAGCATAACACAACCCTACTCACACTCTGTCTGTAGTTCAGGAACCTCCTACAAATATGTAGTTGGCCTGAGTGAATCCAGGACCCTTTACCCTGAAGTCACAGCACATAACCACTACGCCATGACCACTGTGAAGACAGCTGTTGTTTTACCAATATAGCTGTCAATACACATAGTATTGAACAATTGCCTTTAGTTCCTAAACTGTGTAGTCCTTATTATTAATATGACTGTTGCATCACATATGTTGTTTTATCATAATTTACACATAGCAGATACATACGGTGAGATACATCTGGGAGGGTATACACAACCTTGACATTTACTCATGACAGGAATATGGTCATATACATGTAATAGGTCTATGTACGTCTACATATACATACACATGTATACTCATACATATGTCTGCATACACATCTGTATAGTGCTACATATATATGGCCATGTGTACATCTGTAGATATATATATATATATATATATATATATATAAATATATATATATATATATATATATATATATATATATATATATATATATATATATATATATATATATATATATACACATACACACAAATGTATACACACACATATATATATATATATATATATATATATATATATATATATATATACACAAATGTATATGTAGATATACGTATATGCATATATAGATATATGTCTATATAGCTATATATGTATGCACATCTTATGTGTACAGATATGTCTAGTTATGTTGGTACATATGTAGATATCTATAACTATATGTGCATACATATCTATTCTGATATATCTACTACTGTCAATATATATGCAGATATCCATACATATATGTGCATATGTATCTCTATCTGTATATGTGTAGACATATATTGCTCTGTATATGTATATATCTGGGTGTTTGTATGTATATATATATATATATATATATATATATATATATATATACATGTACATATGCATATCCATCTATATATGTTGATATGTATATGTGTATATATCTATATAGATATCTGGATAATTATATATACATATATTTTCACCATATGTCCTGAACATGGAGTGGAGCCCTACCTCATCCCCTATGGTCCCAACTTTGTAGTACAAGGGGATGTCAGGTGTGCATATCAGGTATATTTGTAGACTGTTGCTACTGTAATAGGGATTGTCTTCACGGACATGGTGTGTGTGGGAGGTCACATCTGCTTTTAAAATGTGTGCCATTGGCTACTGACAGACATCCTAAAGACATCATAGTCAGTACCGCTGCTAGCAATTCATGCACCTGTGGACTACAGCAGAGATATTGGCTAATATGTGTTGACATTCTGACACACTCTGGATAATCCAGAGGTGTACACAGAACCCCTTAGTGCAAGACATTTGGAGCAAGCCTGACAATGTGGATGTTAACAGCTATGTAGATGGGTATAACACGTAATGACTGGTATACATTTTCCCCTATAGGTTATGCATTCACACACCCCTGTCTGTCCTGACACATAATAACCACTGGTACAAAGGTGCCATGGCCTCATACTACCCACTAGATATTGACATGCATCTGTACAGCATCCCACTGCTCTGTATGACATACATGACTGTTAAGGGAGGACCAGCAGCAGTCCATCTGGGAAGTATCTGGACATGACATCAAATTGGGTACGTACACTAAGCTGCTAGGCATGTAACAAAGCACTGTGCAGGCTACAGGCAGACTGGCTCAACTCTGGCCTACATTTCCTATGGGGGCATGCACATGTACCTGCATATATTGCAGGCTCTACAGGCATGTCACAGGACAGAGTATGATACATCAGTGTGAAAGTGCATAACCACAGCCAATCTGAACACAGCCACAGCCACGTAAGGTAAGCTAGCATTATATTACAGTGTATGGACTATTTGTTCAACACCATCCTCATATGTGCCACTCACACTTTAACTCTACATATACTGGGCCACTACACAGTGTGGTCCAATGCCTGTCTGTGGTATGGGACATGTGTGTGTATGGCCCTATAAACATGTAAGCCGATAGGGTAACATACAGTGGAGCAGCATGTAACATCAGATATAATGAGACCAAGAACAATGACACCTACCACAGTCTGTACACAGGCCAAAGTACATATTATCAATACACACACTGTCAACATTCACCTTATGTACACAGATTTCAGTACTGTACACATGACCACAGAATGTCCAGGTGATGTCAACAGATATAACCCCTACTATACATAACATGTGTAGCAGTCTGATATCTCATGGGTTTCTTATCAGTTATGATGCCACTAATTATGGTGTACAGCACATATGCACCTCCTATTGCATGATATATGTACAAAGGTTGGGAGAGTTTTGGCTGGAGGCACATACACAGGGCCAATATTGACATGTTGCTGTGATAAACTCATATATTTACTGCTGTAACAGGGTTTGTTGCAACATATGTGCTATCAGGGATATGAAGTCACTAACTTTCATGGCTGTCATCATCTACAGACTGCAATCCTCACACTACCTTCTGCAGTGTACAGATAGGTGCTCTGTGGATAACACATGAAACAAAAGGCACCACACACTGCCCAGTCTGAAGATGACCTTATAGATGGGGTTCCCTCATAAACATAGCACTGACAATGCAGTTATTAAAACATGTAGGACAGCCATATCCACACACAGCCTGTTAAAAAAAACATTACTCCAAATGCAGTATAGCAGCACTTACAGTCTGTAGTCAGGTCCAGCACATCCCCCTCCTGTGTGTTGCCCTGCTTCCACAGTGTATGTTGTTAGAAGTAAATCCCCAATCCATCTGAAATGCTGTTTGCCAAACAACAGAACGAGTTCCTGCTCACAGTGAATGAAAAGGCCCAAAACCAACATGATGTTCCTAGATACTGGAGTGTGTTTCCATGCAATTGGCAATGGGAATGTTAATACAGCTGTTCTACATGCAATCAGCTAGAAGAGGGCTACAATTCATGCAGAGGCCATCAGCTGATCATGAGAATTAATTAGAATACACATGCTGCTGCATAAGCAAAGCAGGTGTAGGTCTCCACACCCACCAGAGAGGGAGTGAGAGAGGCAGACAGATCAAAAA
>NC_056751.1:654722016-654757016 GCF_019279795.1 Protopterus annectens
GTAACTGATGTGTGTGTGTCTGCAGGGGTCCCCCATGTGAGAGGGGTGTGTAACAGTCTGCATGAACACAGCCAAGCTCAGTGCTAGCTCTACATCTTGATATATTGGACAGGTGTGAGCCATGCATGGTAGAGTTGGCAGTTCATCATTATCACCCCCAGTCATGAGATCTGTCTCTACCAGGAGTTGCACAGGAACCTCCATGCCAAGGTCAGATACAGTGCTGCTACCTGAATGTGACTGATGTCTGCTGGATGTGCTGCCTTCATGAAAACTCCCAGGACCACAACTCCATGGTCTAATTTGTCTGGTTGTGGACAGCACACTCACAGATGGACCAGTGGACATATTGCTGATACAGGAGCATGATAAGGCATGGCCATGTTGGCTATCATTTGATGTTGTGGCTTACCTGTGGACACAAAGATACCGTTCCCCTCTCAGCAGACATTCCATCACAGGCACCTCTTGTTCCAGTCTGTTATTCATCCAATCCAGTGAATCCGCAATACGGTGTAGGCAGTCACGCATGTCAGATTGTTCCACATCTACAACCCCGAGCATTTGTCTGGAGCACCTTTCTGAACAGGACTGTGCCTCCATGGTGGCAATAAACAAGTGTTGAGTGACATGGGAAGAGACACCTGCAGCCTAAAATGACACATTATGATATTTCTTTAAATTGATCTACAGTACTGACATAAATTTATTTGGCTTACCATCTACAGGAGGCATATGTCTTTGGATTCCTGACAGTCTTAAAATAAGTTAAGCAAAAGGTAAGGGCAACATTATCACATTTAACAGTCAGACAGGGGATAATACATGTACTCCTGTATATCTGCATTAACTATATTCCATACTGATTGACTTCAACAATTGACTAAATTTCTAGTGTCATTATAAGGGGATCCAGTATCCGTCTACCTGGGATGACATGATTGACAGACCTTGATGCTTTGCCAGAGATGGCCTCCATCTTTCACCCCTGGGATTCCAGATAAAGGCCAAAGCTCTTGGCACCCCTATAATGCTTTTTTAGGAGGTGTTCTAAAGACCAAATTACCACTGTAATAACTGTAAATAAATGTAATCTGAGGGTCATGCTGCTCAATGCTAGAAGTCTAAATCTCAAGATGCACTTGCTCAAAGCAATCCTTAAAATGGAGAACATCGACATTTGTGTTGTAACAGAGACTTGGTTCAAAGCAACAGAAAGCACCCCTGTGCTAACAGGCTATAACTCATTCCACACCATTCTGCCCCAGAACTTGGACCAAAGCTGCAAAGGTAGCGGATTCTCCATATTCGTAAATGATATGCACACCTCCAGACTGGTAGCCCAATATAACGCATCAGAGATACTTCAGGTACATCTAACATTGGGTAAAACAGTGATTCAGGTCGTAGCCTGCTACAGGTCTCCAACCATGTCCCAAGACTGTCAGTCCATGTTCCTAAGCATGCTGGAAAATATTAGGGTCCAGCCCAACACTCTCATACTGGGCAACTTCAACTACCCCTCCATTAACTAGGAAAACTACTCATGTACCAAGACACTTGCCCAACGTTTCCTGGAATTCATTAATTCCAATGCTCTGGACCAGCTTATTCCTACCACCACTAGAGGTAGCAACATCTTTGACCTGGTTGTTACTAACATGGGTGACTGTCGCTCTACACCAATAGTCAACTCTTCACTGGTTAGATCCGAACACAAACTAATCACCATGGAAATCCATATCCCACCCACACCCCGCAAAGGTGACCAGCATGAAAAACATCTCCAAAGCTAACTTGGCTCCTAAAAACAGAGGTAGCTAACTTCATGACTCCCATGCAATTGGATAATAGGTGCATGACAGCCAAATCATACACCAGTGCACTGTGAGAACACATACACAAATGCATGGAACTGGCCGTATCCAACGCAACCAAGATGCTCTCCTCCAAAAAAAAGAAGCCAATCTGGTGGTCCCCTGCCATAAACAAACTCTACAACAGAAGGAAGAAACTGTTGCAGATAAAGGTGAAGTCCCAAGATTGAAAAATCTCTCTTAGTAGCCTCAACAAAAAGTTGAGATCCCTCATAAATCCTCTAAACCTAGCTATGAAAACAGAATTGAAGCAGATATTAAAGACAGCCACAAGGCCTTCTATAGTTATATCAAGAATCTCCATGGCAATACCCAGATTTGCTCCAAGCTACTGCACAATTGTGCCTTCTATACCAAGCCAACAGATATTGCCAATATACTGGTCGACAGAATCAATGCCAGCTTTACCCCTCTCTGCCCCCTAAAGGACCAATGACAATACCAAAAGAATGCTAGGCACCCAGTATTAAACTGCACTGTCCAAAGCCAAGAATACAGCTTTCATGGGACCTGACAATATCCCTGGCTGTGTTCTACATGAACTACAAAGTGAACTTTCACCACACCTGTGTGCCCTGTTTAACCACAGTCTCTCCTCAGGATTTCTCCACACTGAATGGCACACTGCTACAGTCATCTCTCTCTCCATAAAGTAGGAGTGACTACGGACCCTGGGAACTATTGCCCCATTAGCCTGACGAGTCTGATATGTAAGGCTATGGAGCGCATCATCATGGACCTAATCTGTAAGGATATAGGGAATCTCCAAACTCTGGATCCCATGCAGTGTGGCTTTGTGAAGGATAGATCATGCCTGCTCAACCTGGTCGACTTCTTTGAGTCAGTCACCAGAGCTGTGTATGAAGGCAAGGTAGTTCATACAGCCTACCTCGATATGGTCAAGGCCTGTGATACCATTCCCAACTCAGGAATCATAGAGTCATTAAACATGGCATCAACCCCTATATCACTAGGTGGGTTGCAAACTGGGTCACAGATAGAACCCACAGTGTGAAAGTAGCGGACTCCCAAGTCAGAATGATGACCAGTCACAAATGGAGTCTCAAAGGGATCGGTCCTGGGTCCTCTCTTGTTTGGCATCTACTGCTCTGAAGTCCAGGCCAACATGAAGGGACTCTGACTGACCAAGTTCACAGATGATTGCAAGTTGGGGGCTATTAATTATTCCTCAAGTGATGCTGACATCCTACAGAAAGGTCTCACTGAGACCAACAACTTGTGTCAGAACCACGGCCTTAAGCTCAATGCCAAAAAAATGTGTCGTCATCCCCTTTGGGAAAAAAACTGGTTCCCATGAATTACCATATCAATCGTAGTCCACTGAACACAGAAGGCATTATAAGAGATCTGGGAACACAGGTTGACAGCAACCTCTCTTGTGACCACCATGTTGTCACTGTGGTCAGAAAGTCCTTCTGTGTGGCACATCTCATTACTAAGGGTTTTGCATCCAGGAAGAAAGAGGTCATTGTCTCCCTCTACTCTTCCCTCATTAGGCCAGTCATCGAGTACAATGCCCCATTTGGCATGTACCTCACTAGACACCTGCAATCCTAGGCCTTAAACACATGTCCTACATGGACAGACTCAAAAAACTCCAGTGATTCTTTGTCTCATATCGACTATTTATAGGCAATCTCTGCTTGACTTACAAAGCCATGTCTGACCCAGCTCTGTTAGACATGCTACATCTAAAGAAATCCAAATCACTCCACACTACATGCTCCTGAGACCTCAACCTCATTACCACAATAAACAGAATGTGCTGGAGGGACAGGTTCTTAACGCAGAGACTGCCCATACTCTGAAATATACTTCCTGTACATGTCAAACAGAGAACCTCAGTGACCCTCTTCAAGAGAAATCTTCACAAGTGGATGGGAAATAGAAAATTCACCCCTAGGAATCGCTTCAGTGGCTCTACTCAATAGAGGCACTGGGAACTAACATCATGCAGCATGATGCCAGGGCAATCCTATGGACTAGGCTTGTAAAGGCTCTATGGCCATTAGCCTAGTATACACCTATGAACCTATGAAGTAAGCTGAAAACTATAAACATTTTCAAACCCCCACCAAAGAAAAAGACATGTAAAATAGAAGTAACTTTTATTTCAATTATTTTATTGTGCAACAATATTCAACTGATCATATAACAAAGCCTACTTAGAAGCTCCTCTTATGACTCAGAAGGAGTGGTGTCCATGTCAAGGACATGCTGAGGTCAACTCTCCTGTGAGCTGTCATGTTGGAGGATATTCACCAGGAACTCTTCTTTGGGGTAAGAGGTGGTTTTGTAGCAGGCCATTCCCCAGTTACCTTTTTGTCTTGGGCAACTGCAGCTGTTTGCTTCTGTGCTGTAGTAATCATGTCAGTTGCCCTGTGGTGCACATGTTCATATGTCTGGCTGTGGCTGCACAGAGAAGTGATGTTGTCAACAATGTTCTGCCATAATTGTAGCCTGTGTTGCCTATTGGGCTGACCCCTTCCCAGAAGAAATGCCCCATGTTGACAGAGACTGTCAACAATGATATTGTTTTCCACTTCACTGAATGGGGGTCTCCTCCTCACTGACATTGTTTGTGTCCTAAAAGACAACAGAATGAAAATACTCATAAGTATCACATAACTACAAAGTAACTGTTATCAGATAAAACAGTAAAGGTAGATAGTCAATAGTACCCACTGGAAAAACATAAAGCAGTCTACAGATGTGAAATGCTAACAACAGGCAGGATGCAAAACAAGAAGAGTAGCAGGAGCAACATACCCTTGTACGTGACATTACAGTAACTCAACTGTGCTACTCCCAAATAGAACATTCCATTCTAGTTTATGACATAACCAGTAACTCTTCTTTGCTTCTCCCACCCACAAAAGAACAGGCAAATTAACCATTTTGCTAATAAAACATTTTTGAAATGCTAAAAGTGCATTCAAGGGACTTGTCCCTGAAACATTTGTACATAGTTATCATACAACATTATATTTTTATGCATTGTCAATCATGTGTACCTCTGAAATGGTTTGACATACATGGCCATGCCATCAGTACACATCTACCTAATGCATACAGATAAAAATGTAAAAGCATTTGCTTTGCATTATTCATTAGTATATTCCAGCATATGCATTATGTAGGCAAGAAAATGGGGGCATACTTCCTGTAGTTCAATACTCCTCTGTAAAGATATCTTTGGAAGAAATTCACTTTTATGAAGTACTGCAAACATGGAGCAAGTGTTCTCACCATCAGTTTGACTAGCTACACATTTGCTTTTTTATAATTGTTAGAAAAATATGTATTTGAACATGTATAAAGTGCTAGTTTAAAAGCAAATAGTATATAATGCATTTTATTCTATTTACAATATGGCAATAAGAATGATTTTACATGTAATTGCTTGAAGCTTTGGAGCTGCAGTGTATTTGAACTCTGACCCTGGCAGTAGCCAGCTCACAAGCTTATGTTTTTCACTAATGATTATCTGCTGGGTCAGGAAAATTAAATGTATAAAGCATTGAATATTCTTATTCCTTCCTCTGAGATAATTGACCTTATGACTGTATCAGAGATAAGACACAGTTGCTAAAGTAAAGTTGCAAGAAGACTGAACCAACTATTGTATTCAAGCAAGCCTGAGACCTTGGAAGAGTAACATTTACAGAAAGACATTATAACGAACCAGGTGCTTTGCAAGGCTGTATTATTCCCATGGGAAAACTTTTAAAATGTATAACATCAGCTTTTTCTTATGAATAGAATATTGTAGACCATAGTGATGTAGGTGCCCTGTGACTAATCACGTCAGTAAGGTGGGCACAGCTTGAATGTAAGACTATATAAAATTGTATATTTCCTGCATCGTGTCAGACAAAACTCTGTACTTGTATGGTTTTTGCCTCCTGGTGTACACTAGTAAACTTTTGCATCTGAGCCTCCTGTGTTGTTATCATTTGTTTTTATTTAACAGTTTGGTCCTCCTTGAACCGGAATTCCCTTGGTAAGCTGCAGATCAGAGTGTATCGGTGGTCGAATACTGCGCAGGAGAAGTTACCAAAACGGTTCTTCTTGAAACACAAATACCTCCGACTGAATTGTCGTCTTGAGAGGCTGGCCACTTTCTGATCTGCGGCCGAAGAGCGGTCTCGAACTGGTCGACCCAGGAGGCTCAGGTAGGAAAATATTTGCCTTTTTCTGTTTTAGATCAGGGACTAGGTTACAGTAAATGTCATTGTCAGAGATTTGTTATACAGATCAGGGACAAAAGGAAATTACTGTATATTTTGTCAGAGATCAGAGAAACAGAATAAGGTAGGCAGTTATTCTAGATAAACTGTGTAAGGAACTGAAATACCACGTGGTGAAAAGGGTTACGTAACATTTTCTTTTAGAATGGGAAATCAGTGCACTAAAAAATCGCGGATCCGCCCTAACTGATGACGCAAAATATATGCAATTACAACGGACTGATAATGTAAGGTATTATACAAAATGGGTTAATAAATACGGATTTGATGGTAAATTAAACAAGATTTCATTAGTTAAACTTTTAAAACAGCTTAAATCTGACGCAGAAGGTCAGGCAAAAAAACAACAGTGATTAGGCATTCCTCAAGCACACAGGTGGATTGAGGAAGTAAACCGAAGGGAACAGAAAACTAAAAATGCAAAAACATTATTTTTAGACAAAGAGGATAATAATACAGTAATAGCGACGGCCCCTCCGCCCCCTCTAATGCCTTTTTCAGGATATGAAGCAGGAGGACAAGCTGGTCCACCTCCATGTTATCCTGAAGTTACAAGAGTACTAAAACCATTTGTTAGAGATCCTATTGAAACTAGGTCCCGGACACGTAAAACACTTGGGGACACAGACTTATATCAAATAGGGAGAAACACACTAGAAGAGAGTGAGGAAGAAATCTGTCCACTAATTGAGGTACCAAATCCTCAGGCAGGACAGGAAGGGCAGGACCCAACTCTTCTAGTATATAGACCATGGACACCGGAAGATATTTGGAAAGCTACAGAGGGAATCCCTCATCCAAAAGTTAATTACACAAAGTTTTTACAAGATTTACAAGGTATGAGACTAAGTTACCACTTGAATGGGGAAAAAGTAGGAAAGGTAGTTAGACAGATTGTGGGTCCAGACTGGCACATGATTTGTGGCACCTGGAATCCTCGTAATGCAGAGCTTAAACCACTCCCACATAGTGACGCAGAATTAGACAACAGAGTGAAAGGTCTTACAGACCGAATTTCTGAAAAATGGAAACCTAGAGCAGATTGGACTTGCATTAATCAATGCATACAGCAAGAGAATGAAACTGTAGATGGGTACTATGGTAGATTATTGGAATGTTTCAATAACCATAGTGGTATGGCTATTCCTGAAAATCAGACACATGATACCTCGTATGAACAGCAACTGCAAATGCATTTTTGAAAGGTTGCATTGCACCTATCAGTAGCTTTATTACAAAGCATATGATAGATCATCGAACAAGTAGGCTACAAGCCTTACTTGAATATGCCAGACATGCTGAAAGACACTTTAATAGTAAAAGAAAAAGAAGACACAGGTCTTCACAGCTGAAGACGGAGCAGAGGTCTTTGTAGTACAGTCAGGTAAAAGGGTAAGAAAATACCCAGGAAATAGACAATCTGACAAAAGGTCAGAAGATTTTGAAGAGAGAAAAAGAAAGGTGAGTGCTTTAAGTGCAGTAAGAAAGGACATTTAGCAAGGGATTGCAGGCTAAATAAAAGGTGACTACAGAAAATAAAGGTGATGAGGACTGACTATATGATAGTGATGAAAATCAGAAATCATCAGGAAGGAAAACAAACAAAGGGCAAACATAAATGTAGTGGAAGGAACAGAGGAAGTGCAAGCAGATGTAGAGGATGAAGAAAGTGAAATTTTAGATTTGGCATTACTGAGCTTGGAGCTCTATTTGGCAGACACAAAACCGGAAGTTACACTTCTGATGGAAGTGAGGGGAGTGAAATTCTTGTGTGACTCAGGAGCGTCACGAACTTTGATACACCCTTCAAAGTTACCAGAATATTCTGAATCACCTGACTATATATTAGTGAAAGCAGCAAATGGACAGCTATATAGGAGCCACTCTCCCATGATATAGCAATAACTGACCCTGTTTCAGGCATGACTCAGAAAAGTAAAATTGTAGTTTCTGCAAAATGTCCAGTAAACTTACTGGGAAGAGATCTTATGCAGATATTTGGCATAGCGGTAGTCCCCACTATGCAGGGTATGGAAGCACAAAGACAAATGGATACTTTGTGGTGCGACGGAGGGTGAAACCTTTACTGGTACAGCCAGGACCTAGTTACTACTGGTCCAGGGGCAGTAACCGAGAACTGATGAATGTAGCCATCAGTAAGGCCCCCTCCCTTGACACTGACCAACAGCATTTGTTACATTGTACTCTATACTACTGTAGCATGCCAGGACCTGATAAAGAATATGAGCAAGAGTTGTTCAAAAATCCTGCTAACAGATTAGTATTACGAACCTTGTATTGGGATACTGAGGGAAACAGTGTGGTAAGCTGTTCACTACCTCAGGAATTCATGACACTGTACAAATCTAATAGACTACCACATGTCAGCTTGACAAAGAATAAGGATGTGAGATGGGCAGACTTAGGAGAAAAAGTAACAAGATGGGAAAAACAAACGGATTTAGAATTATCAGAACAGGGAATACAAAAACAGAAATTGAATTGGCTAACACAGACACATCCAGCTGTACACTTACAAACTAGTGAAGACAGCTGATTAGCATTCTTATTAGAAGAAGAAGGAAAAGCCTTGTATGATATACCAGATATTCTTTGGTCAACAGGTAAATCAGATGTAGGACTTATTCAAACAGCAGGACCAGTAACTATTACACCAAAATCAGCATTTAGACCACAAAAAAGACAATACCCCTTGAGGAAAGATGCAGAGCAAGGAATCAAGCCTATAATAGCAGCATTACTCAAGGAAGGAGTACTGGTAGAATCTCTTGATTCACCATGTAACACCCCTCTATTTCCTTTTAAAAAAGCAAACGGGGAATGGTGGATGGTACAGGATTTACAAGCTGTAAACAATGCAATAATACTCAGAGCACCTACGGTGCCAGACCCACACACCTTGTTGAATGATTTAAAACCACAACAAAAATATTTTACTGTGGTAGATATAAGCAATGCTTTCTTTTCAATACCTATACATCCTGATAGTCAGTATTGGTTTGCATTTACATTTCAGGGTAAAAGATATACCTATACTCGGCTACCGCAGGGATATTGTGAAAGTCCAACGATATTTGCACAATTAATGGCAAGCATCCTGGCAGGGTTTACTCCACCAGGAGGTAGTCAGATTCTACTTTATGTAGATGACATCTTGCTAGCAGCCCCTACCCAGCATCAATGCAGGGAAGATACGATAGCATTATTGAAATTTTTAGCAGCACAAGGACACAAAGTAAACAAAAGTAAGTTTCAACTTTGGAAAAAACAGGTTAGATACCTAGGATATGTAATATCCAATGAAGGTAGAATATTAGACGAAGACAGAAAAACAGCGATTTTACAGGCACCCAAACCAGCAACCAAGAAGGAAATGATGTCCTTCTTAGGAACGACTAATTTTTGTCGAAGCTGGATATCAAACTATGCTTTAGAATCCGCTCCACTGGCTGATTTAATATATAAAACACCAATGGCAGCACAAGATGTATTAAACAACAGGATGCAATTTCAAAAGGAAATGCAAAAGCTGATGCAGCTGCGAAGCAAGCAGCCTCAGATTCAGAAACTTTACTTTTAACCGAGGAATTACAACCCTCTGAGATTTTAGATTTAGAAATGTTAAAAACGATGCAGACATTAACTACAAAAGCTGAGAAACAAAAATGGGAGAAACGAGGTGCAATCCTCGAAAATGGACTGTATATCTCCAAAGAGAAAAAAACAATATTGCCGTCTAATTTATTTAGATATGCAGCTTTGTTGAGCCATGGGCAGTGCCATGTCTCAACAGGGGGGATGGTACAGTTAGTAAATCGAATATTCCAAACATATGGATTCATAAACTTCACACAAAAATTTTGTGCAGCATGTCATATCTGTAACAAACATCATGCACAAGGAGCATTCAAACCCAAGCAAGGGAGTTTTCCTATACCACCATATCCGTTCCATACTATCTGTATGGATTTCATAGAACTAAACAAATGTGAAGGGAAAAAATAACAAATAAAACTGTTTTGCAGTTGAACTCTTTTTCAGATAAAAGACAGACCAGACCATTGGAAGCAGTGCTGACCCCAGGGTCCTGGGTTTGGTTGAAGGTCACGAAGAGGAAGAATTGGGCGAGTCCAAAGTGGGAAGGACCGTACCAGGTACTGTTGGCGATGCCTACTGCAGTCAAAGTTGCTGAGAGGTCGTCCTGGGTCCACCTGACGCACTGTAAACCGGTAAAGAATTTTCAACTTGATAAACATTTTGTGACTGACACACAACAAAGGCAGGATGGCCAAGAGCGAAATGAGTAAAAATACAGATCAACCCCAAAGATATTGTTTAATCATCTTGCTAACTATGCATTTATTGACTATGATTGTGATGACTTTCCTTTTGTTGTGGTTCTTCTTACATATAACCACACAAGTGAAAGTGGAGAAACGTGATGAACTGTCTATAGACTGGCATCCAAACTTTAACACATACCTAGCTATGAAGCGTGTATATGTAGAGACTATAAACATTTCAAATTGCTGAGTTTGTACTGCCATACCAACAGCATATGGAGGACTGTTGATGTCCGCTGTCCCCTTGGGGATAAATGAGACTTGGGAAAATTTACTTTTTGATACAGGTTCTGTAAGATCACAGGACAAAATTGCATTGTATTTGCCTATTACACAGAGGGGAATTGTATGTTTTTATAAGAATAACACACTCCAAGTGGGTTGGAGCAACTGTAACATAACTATATCTTATAAATGCTATATTAAAGCCAAAGATAAAGGCACTGTTTGTAACACAAATTATGATTCATATTTGAGCTTAATGAAAACAACATTAAGTGATGTGCAGAGAAATCCTGTTTTGCATAAACAATTGTCTGTTATAGACAAGAAAATGTTTCATTCAGAACTAACCCGCATCAGTACCAAAGTAGAAAACTGTTATTTTGTTTGTGGGAAAAAAGCATACAAATGGCTACCTGAGAATTGGTCCGGCAGTTGTTTTTTGGGTTATCTGGTTCCGGCTATAAGGCATACTGCAGAATTACCTCTAGGTAAGATACGAAATGTAAGAGATGTAGCCCGAAAACCTGAAGATCAAATCGGAAAACCTGTAAATCCAATGGGAAAAATCGAAGCTGGTTGGAAGAACCATCATTCCGTGAAAGATAAAGAAAAATTGACTCATATGGACTTGAGTGACAGTGTTATATCCTGGGCTGGAATATTTCTAGCATATGGAGCAGTCAAATCGATCTGGGAGTTGAAAAAACTGTCAAAGCTTCTCGAAGTAATGAGTAACGCAACTTTTTCTGCTCTCGAACTAGTGACTGATGAACTAAATGCAATGAGAACTGTTGTGCTACAAAATCGAATGGCTCTTGATTAATGATCACCTAGAGGTAATACAGCAGGTATCGGCCATGACTGAACCAGGCCCAAACCCACTGACGAACTCTTTCCAGAGTCTGTTTGGTGGGTGGGGTTCTATCCTAATGAATGTTTTGATTGCTATTTGTGTTGGTCTGCTCCTATTAGGAGCATGTGTCTGTTGTGGGATCCCCTGTATGAAAAGATTAGTCAAAGATTTTGTTGATATATCTGTAACTGAAACTTTGTACCAAGACATTGAATTGGAACTATTAATTCCAGACAAAACTTTTTCCGAAATATAAACTAAATGACTTGCCTAGTTAAAAGTCCTTAAAGGAGAAGGCTAGGAGATGATATAACATTGTTTATGTTTCTGAATAGAATAAAAAGTATTAAAAGGGAGGAAAATGTTAGAAAAATATGTATTTGAACATGTATAAAGTGCTAGTTTAAAAGCAAATAGTATATAATGCATTTTATTCTATTTACAATATGGCAATAAGAATGATTTTACATGTAATTGCTTGAAGCTTTGGAGCTGCAGTGTATTTGAACTCTGACCCTGGCAGTAGCCAGCTCAGCAAGCTTATGTTTTTCACTAATGATTATCTGCTGGGTCAGGAAAATTAAATGTATAAAGCATTGAATATTCTTATTCCTTCCTCTGAGATAATTGACCTTGTGAATGTATCAGAGATAAGACACAGCTGCTAAAGTAAAGTTGCAAGAAGACTGAACCAACTATTGTATTCAAGCAAGCCTGAGACCTTGGAAGAGTAACATTTACAGAAAGACATTATAACGAACCAGGTGCTTTGTAAGGCTGTATTATTCCCATGGGAAAACTTTTAAAATGTATAACATCAGCTTTTTCTTATGAATAGAATATTGTAGACCATAGTGATGTAGGTGCCCTGTGACTAACCACGTCAGTAAGGTGGGCACAGCTTGAATGTAAGACTATATAAAATTGTGTATTTCCTGCATCATGTCAGACAAAACTCTGTACTTGTATGTTTTTTTGCCTCCTGGTGTACACTAGTAAACTTTTGCATCTGAGCCTCCTGTGTTGTTATCATTTGTTTTTATTTAACAATAATGTAGTAGATTATTAATGGATTGCATCTGTCTAAGCCTGTGTTTCACAAATGCTAATTACAACATAAGCAGCTGAATTGCAATGATAATCAACCAATTTGGTGGAGCTTTTCAACAAGTTCTAATGCAATCATGTAGTCTCCATGTTGTTTTTTCCTGTGGATTTCAAAATTAGTGGAATACAGACACAGAAAGACTACACAGACAGAATGTTTGGAGCTGCTGCTGCTTAACTCCATTTGTATGTGCTACAGGCTGTAGGCAATGCTCCTGCTGCTGACAATAGGCCTAGAATAAGATGGAAAAGAGTTTTCAGGCCACATTTAGCTTATAACAACATACACAACATGGACATTGTGGAGTGCTACAGGGTGGACAGGAACACACTACAGGAACTTTGCAATCTCTGCCAGCCTCAAATCAGAGACATCACAATCAGCCCTTAGCTAACACTGTGGCAACTGCTACATTTACAAGGTAAGTCCTGAACATGTACTGTATTATATAATAATATTATGGCATGTCCCTGTATTTCATCACTTAGTACAGTAAGCAAGTAAAAGGTGGGAGATTTGTACAGAAATTAATGTAACGTGACAGCAGTTATTTGATGTGTATGTGTCCGTAAGCAAGTAGTAGGCCTCAGGCATCAAAGGTTCACACATTCATATCTCTCCAAAGTACTGATGATCACTGCATGCCCTCAGTTTAGCACCATATGTTTAGAATGGGAAATCAAAACAGAGAGAAGTTAGAAAGTAATGAGACACATTGCAGTTTCTGACTTCACATGTCTCACAAGATCAAACAGGCAGGATGCAAAACAAGGAGAGTAACATGAGCAACATATCCTTATTTGTGCCATAACAGTAGCTCAGCCTGCCCCCCAAAAAGAACAGTGTACCCTTGCTTGTCTGAAAACAAGACCTCACCTTTTACACCCCCCAAAAGAGCAGTCTATGCTTGTGTGTGACATCCAACCTGTGCTTCAATTAATGGCAACTGCATATCATAGTATTCCCAGTTAATATTCTCACACATTTTAAGGTAAATGATATAGACTGACTTACACACTGCATACCTCTGAGCACTGGCCAGATAACTGATGAACAACCAAGAAACAAAGAAAGGTAAGACAGAGATGTATGTTTTCAAGGAATAATCATACCAGGTTGTGTGATCTCTAAGTGAACTACATCCAAATATGGTAAATATAAAAAATGCACAAATAACAGTTTATGCCTTTCTATCAAGGTATATGCAATTGCACCTGGCTGTATGAGGGATTACTTCATTTCTTTGCTGTAAAGCTGTTTGTGTGGCAAAAATATTTGATCCTTATCCATTTAAACTCTACAACTGTTTTTTAAGCTTAGTGAATTGAGTCCTTACATCTGTTCTGATCTTTGTTTCTCCATTTGTTCTGTTCATTTTACTTGTTGCTGTGTTTAAAAAACACTAGCATAGAGCTAAATATCTTTTACTGTTTGTGACATTTGGAGCTTGTAGTACAATATTTTGTCTAGAGAGGCCTAGCTGTTTCTTCATAGGAGGGAATTTCAGTTTGGTCTGATCTGGCTAGAGTTACTGTTGCAGGACTCTGTTTTTTTGATTGGATAATTTGTCTGGTTTCTGTTTCTCTGCCTTAAATAGCCAGTGTTTAAACCAGTTTGTGCTTGTTTGCTCAAAGCTGCAGTGAGTTAGGCTTTCTGCCCTTGCTCTGCTGTTTTACAAAAACTGATGTGCAACTACAAAAGATAAGCACTTATTTCCATCTGTTTTCTGCACTTCTGATTAACTAAAACAATATTTGCTGAATATTTGTTTAAACTCTGCAATTGTTTTAGTCTTAGTGAATTCAGTGCTTACCTCTGTTCTGATCTTGTATCCCATCCACTGGCCCAACTGTTGTTGTGGTAATAAAGCTTGGTGGCTTTTGAGTTGCTCATCTCTACTATAAATTTGATATTGGACACTTCCCCCAGTCCCATTATATCAGCTTATTATACTGAATACAGTGAGATTAGTTGTGAAGGCCCACATCTTTAGCTTCTTAACCTGAAATTATCTTCTGTCTTCTCACTACCTACTCTAAAAAAATAATGTGCCTCTTCTTGCTTCATTTTTCTGCTTGTGCTTAGGTGTTCAGCTGCATTTAGTTTGCTGCATTTGTTACTGCTTGTCAGTAGCCTTATTAAATTGATGACAGTATTCTACTGGATTGCTGCTTTATTTGAGATGTTTTTTACTGTTGTGATTGTGAGCTATTTTATCAGATTTGCACTGTTTTAAAACAATTTACTGATTAACTGAATTTCATTACTGTTTAACTGTATTTCATTGCTATTTACTGCAATTCATTATTGTTTAACTGCATTTTACTGCATTTCATTACTGTTTAACTGTATTTTTTCATACGGTGAGTTCTGTTGTTGTCTGTAAGTGGTTAATCTGTGCTTTTTTGTAAGTTTTACTGTGTTCTTAACCCTTAAATTGAGTATCATAATCTGGATAGAGGTTTGCTGCATCCGGAGCTGCAGCTGCACTGTTCTTAACCATCTGTGATGTATTCTACCTTTAAAATTTCCCTTAGTAGCATTTGTGTGATCACCTAGTAGTATTACTCTTAGAACTTCCACTCTTTAACCTCTTAGCTCTCTCTTGCCTCTCTTCTTCAGATTCTGGTAAATATGGATGGACAATTTCCATTGATATGGGCACCCTTAAAGAGTCTAGAAACTGTCTCATGTACACAGACTACCCTCTACTACTACCACCTATGAATACAAATTGTGAGAGAAGCAATTACATTAAGAACCTAGAGTCAATGCTCTCTCCCTCACAAGCCAGTGTATCTGGCACTGAGAAATATGTCAACACAAACACCACACCTCAAACACCACCCACACCTACACAGCACATACTCACATATAGGGAGGTACTCAACCAAAAACATACCCAAACAAAAGAAACCTCAGAGGCAGAAACACGTGTGAACTCCAGTACCCACCACATCACACACCACACATAGTCCACACACCTGTGTCTCATAACTACTAAGGCATAAACATAAACCCAACATACTAGTCATAGGAGAATCCATTGTGAGACACACAGATGTATCTTTCACCTGGCTGGATAAGGAGAAAGTCATGGTTAGTTCCTTGTCAGGTGCCAGAATCCACCATATCACCCATGCACTCAAGTCACTCAACAACAGGTACTGTTATGACTCTGTCATAGTCCATGTTAGCGTGAATGACTTGAGATGTACCTCCCTGGACTATATGAAAACAGACATGATCAAGCGCACTGAATATGTATCTCAGACAGGTATGTCCCTAGCCTTAAGAAGCATTCTAAAGTCACACAGAATGATGGCTCAATACAAACAGAAAATGACTGACTTTAACTATTGGCTTAGTTTCTCGTGTCATTCCAAGGGGATCCAGTACCTGACAGCCTGGGAAGATATGATTGGCAAACCATGATGCTTTGCAAGAGATGGCCTGCATCTGTCTCCTTTGGGCTTCAGGCTCCTGGCAAAGGCTTTTGCCTCCCCCATAGTGCCTTTTTTAGGCAATGCCATGAGGTCAAAACTACCAACATGAACATTTCATCAAAAAGCAAATTAAAGGTCATGTTGATAAATACTAGGAGTCTAAGCATGAAACTACACTCATTGTAAGCATTCTTAACCCTGGAAGAGGCTCACATTTCTGCAGTCACAGAAACCTGGTTCAAAGCTGTGGAGAGAATCCCAGCTATATGAGGTTACTCATCCTATCATACATTCAGAACCCAAACCAGAGGCAGCAAAGCAAAAGAAGATGGAGTTTCAATAATATATATATATATATATATATATATATATATATATATATATATATATATATATATATATATATATATATATACATATATATATATATATATATATATATATATATATATATATATATATATATATATATATACATATATATATATATATATATATATATATATATATATATATATATATATATATATATATATATATATATATATATATATATATATATATATATATATATATATATATATATATATATATATATATATATATATATATATATATATACATATATATATATAAACACACATCTCCTGGCTGGTCAAACAGTATGATGCAGAAGAGACACTCCAGGTGCATTTAACAATTGACAAGACCGATATTCAAATTATAGCTAGCTATAGGCCCCCAACTTCGACTCAAGATGCCCACTCCACCTATCTGGAACTTTTCAAATCTATCAAGAATCAACCCTTTATCCTGATCCTAGGTGACCTTAACTATCCAGCCATAGATTGGAAGAACTACTCATGCCAAAACACAAATGTCCAGAGTTTCCTTGATTTCTTTAATGCAATGCAAATGCCTTGGACCAAATGGATGACACCCGCATAAGAGGGTGAAAATATTTTGGACTTGGTATTAACCACCATGGGTAACTACTGCAGCATCCCTACGGTGTCATCCTTCCCCAGTGTCATCTTCTCTGGAAAGATCCAACCACAAAGTGGTAATTTTCAAAGTCACCATCTCCCCTGACCCCCCCCCCCCCAGGTATGGTCAAACAAAAAAAAAACTCCTTCAAAGCTGATTACAGCCTCCTGAGGATGGTATAAACAGCTTCACAACCCCATCCCCCTTCATACTAACTGGCATATATCTACAAACCTACACCAAAATACTATACTAGCATTTAGATAGCTGCATGGAATCAAGAATACCTGACAGGGCAAAATCTTCCTTCTCAAGGAACAGTGAATCTGTCTGGTAGACATCTGCAATAAATAAACTCTATAATAAAAGGAAAAAAATGCTGTCCAGGACCAAGAAGGAGCAGATGCCAAATTGGAAGCAATGTCTCCTTAGCCTGAACAAGCAACTAAGAGCACTAGTAAAATCCTTAAAGCAAACTTCAAGTCCAAACTGGTGACATCTACTAAAGACAGTTATAAGGCCTTCTTCACATATGTCTGCAATTTCAAAGGAAGCAATCGTATCTGCTCAGAACTGGTGGTCAAGGACACCACATACACAAATGCCGTAGACATAGCCAACCTGCTGGCAGACAGGTTCAGTGAAAAATTCACCCCTCTGTCCCCCATCAGTAAATCAGGACATTCCCAGCACCTGCCTCCCTCCCCTTATCTCTAAGTAGCAAGTCATCACTGCCCTCTCAAAGGCAAACACTACAGCCTCCATGAGACCTGATAACATCACAGGCTGCATCCTACATTAACTCAGGCAGGAACTTGCAGCACCATTAGGCAGTCTATTCAACCAAAGCCTGAGTACTGGCTTCATCCCAGATGAGTCGAGGACAGCCACTGTCATCCCTTTGCACAAAGGTGGAACATTCATTGATCCAGGAAATTATTGACTCATCAGTCTAACTTGCTTGATCTGCAAGGCCATGGAGCAGATTATCATGGACCTCATTAACAAGGACATTGGAAACCTCCAAACACTTGATCCCACATAGTTTGGTTTTGTCAAGGAGAGCTCATGCCTGTTAAATTTGGTTGACTTCTTTGAGGCAGTCACCAAAGCCATGGATTAGGGTAGACAGTGCCTACCACCTACTTTGACCTGGCCATATCCTTTGATACTATTTTCCACTTGGGTATAATAGATAAACTCTCTCAACTAGGCATTAATCCATATGTTACAAGATGGGTAGCAAACTGCCTTACTGATAGAACCCAACTAATCAAAATAGGGGGAAGCCACCTCAAGCAGTAGACCCATAATGACCAGTGTACCCCAGGGATTGGTCTTGCAGCCTCCATTGTTTGGAATATACTTTTCTGAGATGCAGGCCAAAACCAGTGGTTTAGAGCTGACCAAATTTGCAGATGACTGCAAGCTGGGCACTATCATCAATTCCCCTAGTGATGTGGACATCTTCCAAGAGCACCTCACCCAAACAAATGACTGGTGCCAGAAACATGGCCTCAAACAGAAGGACAAAAGATGCATCATCATCATCATCCCATTGGGGAGAGTGACATCTCCACAAAATATCACATTAATAACAAGGTCCTAAGCATAAAATCAGTTGTGAGGGACTTGGGCACCCAAGTTGATAGCAAACTGACGTTTAACCGCCAAATTGCCTCTGTTGTATGGAACACTTTCTACATGGCCCACCTCATTAGTAAGGGTATCTCATCCAGGGACAAGGAGGTCATAACATCCCTGTATTCTTCCCTTATAAGATCCATTATTGAGTATGATGCCCCTTTTGGCATATACCTTAAAAGCACATGAAGCAGTTGGAAAGACGCAAGAGGTTCCTCACCAGGATAATCCAGGGCCTCAAACATCTACCCTACACAGATAGACTAAAGGCCCTGTCCCTCTGCTCAGTCTCATACAGACTCCTCAGAGGCAACCTCCGTCTAACATACAAAGCAATCTTAGACCCCGCCTTCATGAGGCTGAGCTCCACTCAAGTAACCCACACGCAAGACCTCAACCTAGTCTGTGACATAAATAGGACTTGTTGGCAGGACAAATTTTTGTCCCAGAGACTCACCTTCTGTGGAATAGACTCCATGTCCACATCAAGTAGAGTACCTTATTAACCCTTTTAAGCACAACCTGGATAACTGAATGGGGAACAGAAAATACACCCCTGGGATTCCACCTGTGTCCCTACTGGACAGGGGCATCTTGTGCTGACTTGTCGGAATATGGGTTAAATTCTTGGCTAGGCTTGTAAGGGCCACTAGCCTGGTAACTTCCTATGATCCTAAGATGGATAAGGCATCCATTCTGTTTTCTGAAGGGGCATTAGAGTGAGAGTTGAGATCCAAACCTATGTAGTCATATCTCATGTGTACTAATATTTTCTACTGTGTATGTCATACATTGATTTTCCTCATTTCAACTCTTTCTCAGTTTATTATTATTATTATTATTATTATTATTATTATTATTATTATTATTATTATTATTATTATTATTTTATTTTTTTATTCTAGGGACACTGATTGTGTGCTTAGCACAAATGTGTTTGGCTATGCTCATCTGGTTTCTGTGTAGAGCAGCAGTGCACAAATTGGTCAAATGGGCCATCCAGGTAGCAGACAGGACCCAGAGAGCCACAAACATAAACTGGATGCATTCAATTAAGAGTGTTGGCCATCATGCAAACAAGTTGGCTGGTAGTGCGCACCTCCAAGCACCATGTTTGCATGATGGTAAGAGATGCACAACACTTTCAAATGTTGCAAAACCAAAGCGCACACACTCTCAGGAAGCATGATAACTGGAATTGGCAGAAAAACATAATTCCATACTAATCTTGATTTGTGGTAGGCATTGCAGGCATTTGTAGAGAGGTTTTTTGATTCCGTGCTCAAAGATGGGGTATCCAGGAGTCCAAATTGTTTGTTGGACTCCTAGCTAATGAACATGGGCCCAGACTTTTGTAGAGGGACTATCATGGCTCGGATTACAAGTCGGAGGCATGGGATAGTCTTCCCCAGGCATTGACCAGTGGTATCGGTATCCCCCAAACTGGTAAACAATGTAGGCATCACTACAAAGACTTCTGTATAAGGAAGAGGGATACCCTCGAACATTGGATCAAGGAACATATAACTGGGGGCACCATAACTCACAACCACTGACTACTCTCTAATACTGTACTGTTATTTTGTCCTAAAAACTACTGCATGCATACTTTCTTTTTACAGTTTAGAGATGCATGCTCAGTGATATTTGAGTATATGGAACTGCTGCTTTCTGCTACAGACTAAGGAATGCATACTTTCTTTTACAGTTGAGATATGCATGCTGAATTTGATACAAATGTATTAAATACCAACTAAGCCATCCATAACTTTCAATGCTATTAAATTCCTATTACAATTATTAATTATTATTATTAGTATTATTATTATTACTAAATTACTATTTAGAACAATACTCTTCTGATACATACATACCACATGCTTCTCGCATCTTTAACAAATGCATGGCATGGGGTATCACAATTGAGGCTCAGTCCGTGGTAGCTGTGGAAAACAGAACAGAACAGAATACTGTTATGAATGCCAGTCTTGATTATATTCAGCTTTTAACTCTTACAATTAGTCACTTTAATTAATACATACACATCCGTGGAGTATCCCCCATACTAAATTCCCTGATCCAGTGGTTGAGGGTATCCTGCTTCCTCATCTGGAGGTCATAAAAATGATGTTGGCATTGTTCACCAGTGAGGGGGATACCTGTAGCACTGGTCAAAGTCCTGGCAATACTATTCCAGGCTTCAGAATTGTATTCTAAACCTGAATACTCCTGCTGCAGCAACCGGGACCTATGCTCCTTAACTAGGAGTCCAATAAAGACTTTGGACTCCTGAACACCCCATCTCTGTGCTTGGAAATACACTCCCTCATCAACAACACTAGACATGTCTACCATAGCTCAAGCTTCATGTAGAATGAGCATTTTCCATCAATTTCATTTTGTATTGTGATGTTTTACCACCAATTGCACGTATGAAGCTTACTGAGAGTGCGCTCATTTTGGTTTTGCAATATTTGAAAAAGTTGTATATCACTTACCATCCAGCAAACATGGTAGTAGAGGGTGTAGTAGAGGGTGTGCTCTGGGGGCAACTTGTTTGAGCGATAGTAAACGATGTGCAACAGTGGCAAGCAATGCAATTTCAATTTACTTGGTATACAGGCACTTGTGTAAATGTGTTAGTCAAATGGGCCTTGTCTATGGTTGTCCTACTCTAACAGATGTTGCCACAAGAAGGTTGAGAAAACAGTTGTGTATGTTGCACTTCATTGCTATAATCTGCAATGTCACAACAGTAAAACAAAATTTGCACACCCTGTACTAGAACCCCTGACAATATGCACTCCACACCTACACTTAACTCCTGCTGCCATATGATTAGTGACATGATATTCCCTATCTTATTATTCATTCTAAAGTTTTCACTGTTAATCATAGTGCAATGCAGATTACTATGTTTGCGGAATGACCAATAGTATTAATTGAATGCATCTGGATCATGTTTTTAGCTGCCTGGGTCCTGTCTGCAACCTGTGTGGTCCAGTCATCCAGTCTGTGCACTGCTGCCCTTCTCGCAAACCAGGTGAGCACAGCCAAATGCATTTGTTCTAAGCTGTGCATTGTGCAAACACTGGCCCCTAAAATTAAAAAAAAAATAGAGACATAGTTGAAATGAGGGAAAGAAACCTATGGTAATGCCCAAACAAATTTTAATTAAGAAAACTCAAGTAAGGGAAAAGCAATTGAAATGCTGTTCTACAAACCGCTTTTGCAGCCAGCAACCTTATATGGAAATGCTATCTGCATCATACATCTCAACTGTCCAGATTTTTGCAGAATGTCCAGATGTTTGCATCGTATTTGTGGGCTGTTCCTTGTAAAATGTATGGTTTCCTGGAAAATCACTAAAGATTGAAGTCAATACATATGGGAGTTTTTCTGAAGACGTTCACAAGAAATAAAGTGAATGTAATGCTAGCGTTGGTGTCCGAGCTTCCCTAAATGTGCTGGAACAGATTACTCAGTTGTTTATTAACTTTCCTGTGGAAGTTCTTTTTTCTAGTGTTTGAGTGACATAATGCCATTTATTTGAGATTCCTACTTCATATCCTTAAGAAAATGCATGCTAACACAAATCCAATTATTCTAGCTGCTCTCTAAGTTTATAAGAACAATATTGTAAGTCTGTCCCTATTTTTGAGCAGTTGCCTCTTCATTATTTTAGTCTTTGTCCAGATTTCATGCACTAAAAAGTTGGGAGGTATGATTCACATTCATATTAGAGGGTTCATGGCTAGCAACACTGATGTGAGCTGTGAAACCTTGCTTAAGTGTGCCGAGCTTACTTAATATGCATGTCTCGATGCTGCACGATGAGCAACATCATTCACATGGAAACAATCCATGTAGGCTTTGCACAAAACATACTTGGAGTTTATTGAATCCTGGGGCAAATGTTTTCCCTCTTTTCTTTATTCCACGATGAAAATATTAGTCTATATTATATCATCGAATGCTTATAAAAGCAAACAATGAATA
This sequence comes from Protopterus annectens, assembly GCF_019279795.1. Taxonomy (NCBI): domain Eukaryota; kingdom Metazoa; phylum Chordata; order Ceratodontiformes; family Protopteridae; genus Protopterus; species Protopterus annectens. Next base: position 654,744,791 of record NC_056751.1, read on the forward strand.
ATCGACCCCATGTAAGAGAAAGCTTACAATCTCAAAAGCACAGGCTTGGAAAAAATCGCTGTTCCAAAAAAAAAATTGAAAGAATACATAAAGTGGGGGCTTTGCCCCCCCACACCCCCCGATGTGGGGACTGTGCCCTCCACCCCCCCTACTTAAATATACCAACTCCGAGATCGCACTACAGTGCCGAAAATGGAAAAATAATGGAAGCGGCCAAGCAAATTCTTTCCCTGGGAAAGAATTTGCTTAAAAGCCACTTCACTATTTTGCCATTTCATTGTTTTAAGTTTGATCAAAGCGCATTCGATAGAATGCATCTTCAGTCATCTAATAGGAACCTGAAAAAATAAAAGGCTAGCATGCATGCAACCTAGCATCAACTTACAAATGACAGTGTTAGCAATAACTTCTGACCTTCTGGCTGCAAATATTTGTGCCTCAACTAAAAATGATGAATAGTACTGTTCCCTTTTGCTTTGTCTGTATTGGAATACTTTGTGACAGCCAGTAAAGCATGGACTCAGTTTTCATAGTTAATTACTAAGTTTGCAGAATTTATTGATTTAAGGGCCCAGATGTAATGCTGAAATTAAAAGTTGCATCAAACATTTGAATCAAGAAAGACCTGCTTTGATATTCTTTCAGCTGAAATGTGGACATTTAACTTTCCACCACAAAAGTGCAAATAACAGGATTTAAAATTAATATACTCAAGTTTGGTCTTGTTTTTGCTGCATTTTCATTGCGAGATGTTCTAGCTTGAACAGTTAGATCCAATTCAGTATTAGCTTCTGCCTGTAATAAGTATAGCTTTAAGAATATGAGGCTCATGAAAGTAATTTGTATTCTTTGCATATTGTCTACAATTTTACTTAAATAAAAAGGATCTTGTTGTAGTAATGTTATTGCTCTGAAATATTAATCAGCATTATGTCTCTAAAGAATTTGTACATATTGCCTTATTTATAACTAAGATCAGTACATGATTTTAACACTTTAACTTATTTATGAGACAATTACCTTCTTGGGTGAATGGAACATTGAATCACATCATAAATATTGTGCAGTTTCGTGTATTTTCAACTGCGTTACTTATTGGGATTTGACTGCATTATTTATTATATTTTGAAAACCTTACAAATCTGTTGGACTTTAAATAGAGCACCATGCCCCGTGGTAAAGGGAATTTTAGAACACCAGTCTGTACAGCCAAGATTTGGTGACTTATTTACACAGTTTTGACTCGTCTGAATCTATTTTCTTTCTTCTGAGTTATTATCAATAATGTTCAGTAAAAACAGACAATAAAAACTGTGTCCAGTACTGTTGTTCTTCATAGGTATCTGACAGAACTTAGCTATATCATCATTTTCTCTGTCTTGTTTTCAGTCAGCTAAACCCGAGCTTCTGCATCAGTAATCCCAGCATACAATTATCTAAGCTAATTTTTCATAAAACATCACTTTGACCTGGAAATTACTGCACTTACCACATTTTCTTTTATCCAACCTTCTATTTCTCAATGATGTAATCTTAAGATAGTCATAGGTTCATAGGTTCATAGGTGTGTACTAGGCTAATGCCCCTGGAGCCTTTACAAGCCTAGCCCTTAGGATTACCCTGGCACGATGCCAGGGTAATCCTATGGGCTAGGCTTATAAAGACTCCAGGGCCGTTAGCCCTGAAGCTTGCAAAGGCTCCAGTGCTAATGGCCCTGGATCCTTTACAAGCCTAACCAATAGGATTACCCTGGCATCGTGCTACTCAGTCTTAGTTCCTTGTGCTTCTGTCGAGTAGAACCACTGGAGTGATCCGTGGGGTGAATTTTCTATTTCCCATCCACTCATCAAGATTTCTCTTGAAGAGGGCCAGTGAGGTGCTCTGCTTGACATGCATGGGAAGTCTATTCCATAGCATGTGCAATCTCTGGGTTATGAACCTGTCCCTCCAGCATGTTCTATTGATTGTGATAATGAGGTTGAGGTCTCTGGAGAGTGTGGTGTGGAGGGATTGGGATTTATTTAGATGTAGCATTTCTAACGTAGCTGGATCAGGCATGTCTTTGCAAGTCAAGCAGAGATTGCCTCTACGTAGGTGATATGAGACAGAGAATAGCTGGAGTTTTTTGAGCCTGTCCATATAGGACAAGTGTTTAAGGCCTTGGATCCTCTTTGTGAGGTACTTTTGCAGTCTTTCCAATTGCTGCAGGTGCCTAGTAAGGTACATGCCAAATAGGACATTGTACTCGATGATTGGCCTAATGAGGGAAGAGTAGAGGGAGACAATGATCTCTTTCTTCCTTGTTGTAAAACCCTTAGTAATGAGATGTGCCACATAGAAGGACTTTCTGACCACAGTGGCAATGTGGTGGTCAAAAGAGAGGTTGCTGCCAACCTGTGTTCCCAGATGTCTTATAACACCTTATGTGTTCAGTGGACTACCATCAATGTGGTAATTCAAAGGAACTGGGTTTTTCCAAAAGGGGATGAAGACACATTTTTTGGCACTGAGCTTAAGGCCATGGTTCTGACATCAGTCATCGGTCTCAGTGAGGCCTTTCTGTAGGATGTCAACATCACTTGGGGAGTTAATAATAGCTCCTAACTTGCAATCATCTGCAAACTTTGTCAACCAGAGTCCCTTCATGTTGGCCTGGACTTCAGAGAAGTAGATACTAAACAGGAGAGGACCCAGGACCGAACACTTTGGGACTCCTCTCATGCCTGGTCATCAGTTTGACTTGGAGTCAGCTACTTTCACACTGTGGGTTCTATCTGTGAGCCAGTTTGCAACCCACCTAGTGATACAGGGGTTGATGTCAGCTTAGTAAGTTTTTCTATGATTCCTGAGTGAGGAATGGTATCAAAGGCCTTGGCCAGATCAAAATAGGCTGTATGAACCACCTTATCTTCATCCACAGCTCTGGTGACTGACTCAAATAAGTCGACAAAGGTGAGCAGGCATGATCTACCCTTCACAAAACCAAACTGTGTAGGATCCAGAGTTTGGAGATTTCCTATATCCTTGTAGCTTTGCATATCAGACTTGTCAGGCTAATGAGGCGATAGTTCCCAAGGTCTGTAGTCACTCCTCCTTTGTGGAGAGGGATGACTGTAGCAGTCTGCCTTTCAGTAGGGACAAAGCTTGAGGTAAGGCTGTGATTGAACAGGACACACAGATGAGGTGCCAGTTCATTATATAGTTCATGTAGAACACAGCCATTGATACTGTCAGGTCCCATAATAGCTGTATTCTTGGCCTTGGACAGTGCTGTTTTAACCTGTGCAGCAGTAATACTGGGTGCCTGGCAATCAGCTGGTATTGTGATTGGTCCTTTGGGGGGGAGGGGTAAAGTTAGCACTGAATCTGTCCGCCAGTATATTTGCAATATCTGTTGGCTCGGTATAGGAGGTACCATTGTGCAGTAGCTCAGAGCAAATCTAGGTATTGCCATAGAGCTGCTTTACATAACTATAGAAGGCCTTGTGGTTGTCTTTACTATCTGCTGCAATTCTGTTTTCATAGCTAGCTTTAGAGGATTTGATGAGGGATCTCAACCTTTTGTTGAGGCTGATAAGGGAGTTTTTCCAGTCTTGGGACTTCACCTTATTCCACATCAGTTTCTTCCTTCTGTTGCAGAGTTTGTTTATGACAGGGGATCACTAGATTGGCTTCATTTTTTTTTTGAGGAGAGCATCTTAGTTCTATTGGGTATGGTGAGATCCATGCATTTGTGTACGTGCTCATACAGTGCATTGGTGTATGATTTGATGGTCATGCAACTATTCTCCATTTGTATGGGTGTGGTGAAGTTAGCCACCTCTGTTTTCAGAAGCCCAAAGTTAGCTTTGGAGAAGTTTTTCATGGTAGTTGCCTTTGTTGGGAGGGTGGGAGGGATGTGGATTTCAAAGGTGATTAGCTTGTGATCGGATCTAGCCAGTGAGGAGTTCCAGATTTTGACATCTCAATTTCCTTCTCTAAATCTAAACAATCTTCTTACCATTTTTTTTTATTTTTTTTTCCCATTAAATAATAAAAATAGCCACAGAAATGTGCATTCTAAACATTCCTGCTAAATGAGTGCTAATTCTATTGTAGCAAGCAGAAAGAGTGTTAAGTTTTATGACATGTCATAGCTTGGTTTAATAAAGTTCATTCTTCCTCTACCTCTCTCACTTAGAGGAATTCATAAAAGTTACTGCAGGCCTATAGCAGGTGTATGCCTCTTAGTAACTCTCCTATATTCACAGACCACTCTAATACAGCAGTTTTCAATAAAGATGCACAGCACCATGTTGAATTGCCCCCAGGAGCCATGCAAGATTCTACTGTGGCATTCTGGGAAGAGACATATGCTACTTAACCATGTGCCCTGCCTTGAACTACCTACAGTAAGACAGCTGCATAGCCACTGTTGGTCACTTGCATTAATGAAAATGACCCAAAGCTTGTGTTCACTCCGCAGTGGAAGTAAGTGCCAGGGAGCTTAGTGGTCTGGTTGTGTCGGGGTGTGTGTGTTTGTATGTGTCTGTTCGCATGCATCTTTGTGTGTGTGTGTGTGTGTGTGTGTGTGTGTGTGTGTGTGTGTGTGTGTGTGTGTGTGTGTGTGTGTGTGTGTGTGTGTGTGTGTGTGTGCATGTGTGAGCATGTGCGCTTGTGAGTGTGTGAGTGTGTGCATGTGTGTGTGTGTGTATGGAATGAATGTATGAATGTGTATGGGGAGGTGGGTTGGGTGGACTGCCATAACTCCATATTCCCCCAGATTAACAAGCAAATGCTACAACACTGTTTTGGTTGGAAATACTAGCCACCAGGGATAACCTTATATCATCATGCCTTAATGGTACTTCCACAAAATGTAGGATGGTGATGGACACTTTACATCAAGGATAGCCATATATCATCGTGCCTTAATGGCAACTGGAAGTGGTGTAACCACTAGACACATATACATATGGGATACTATAAATAGTGTGACTTAAATGCACTAAAAAGGTTCAAACCCTGCACTCTCTTACTGGGTATTTGTCATCTATGGCACAGCTAGACACTGGATTTAATGGGAATAAGAACTATAACTGGGGAAGAAATAAATTACAAAGGAGGGGAATAAAGTTTTACACTTTGCACCTGTGAAATAGGAAACATCAGCGTTAGCCTACTGTACTATTTGATAAGTTAGTAGTTCACTGAGGTTTTGTTTTTAGTATATATTGAGAATATTAAGCATTATTCAATACCTACAACAATTTGTGCCTTATGCATGAGAGGGACAGGACACATATAATTATTTCTTTTAACCACATAGTGCAAGAAATCTGGACAAAGCCAAAATTAATGGTGGGAAAAAAACACAATCGGGGATGGATTGTGATTATTTAGAAAGTCACTAGCATGCATTTACTGAAGGCTATAAAGCATGAAACTCAGTCTGGTATTGATGACTGACTGTAATCAGCCATGGTTTACAAGGGCAAGAAAAAGGAGACATCCAGTACATTATGACTATACAGTGACAAACATGGGATATGTTTTGTATATGTATGGGTTTTACTTTGTATATACATGGGGGATGGTGTATCAATCTCTGTGCTAACACAGACCATTGTCTGAGTATTAATTTCCATAATAAGTGCTGACTAGTACTCATGGTAGTTGACAATGATTCACAGAGATACAAATTAGGTGATGATTTGGTCTTTCTCTGAATCCCCGAATACTGCATCATAGGGACAAGACTTTATACCTTTGCCCTTACCACGAGTACTGGGATTTTCTTTCTGAATCTTTAGGTATCTCTATCTCTCTCATCCTCTCTCTGTCTATCAAACCCACACACACACACACACACACACACACACACACACACACACACACACACACACACACACACACACACACACACACACTGTGCTATCTCTCTTTGAGGTATAGTTTCCATACAAAACATATCAGCTGCACACATTTTTTCTCAGCATTGGCATTTTGAAGTCTTTCTTTTTCAGCTGATGACAAATAATGTCCAGTAAAGATCTTCTGTTAGCCTTAATGGACAGTTTACTTTAAAAACCTGTGTTAGTCTAATAAAAGGTATTGTATCACCTCTGTATTTTTATATATATATATATATATATATATATATATATATATATATATATATATATATATATATATATATAAGGCTTTTTAGTCGAAGTCTGAAGGGTGTACATATAGTTAGATTACCAAACAGTGGTATTTAAGGACTTTTCCCTTTTCCTACTTTTATGGTAGCCCAGTCAGTCTATATCAGTAGTAATGGAAGAGATAGACATTGCTGACCACATCAGAGGGTGCAGGGGGTCATGCCCCTGCATAAAATATATATTTTTTTAATTTTACTGCAGTTTGGAATGAATGTGCAGTCAGCATATTTTTGTCAATGATTTGAGTGTCAGTCTAAGTGATATAAAAGTGTTAATCATGCATCTGTGTAGATATATATACATAGTGCTACTCTCTCTACCACCTATCCTGTACTAAGGGATCTGCTTGGTCTTTCAGGACCCCTTTCTGATATTTTTTGCAACCATCCCAACGTCTGGCCAAAGAAACCTGTTGCCCCAGCACATTTTTATTCGAAGCTACCAAAAGGACTAAGAAACTCTCTACCTCCTTTCCTGTACTAAGGGACCTGCTTGGTCTTTCAGGACCCCTTTCTGATATGTTTTGCAACCATCCCAACATCTGGCCAAAGAAACCTTTTGCCCTAGCACATTTTTTGTTCCCAGCTACCAAAAGGACTAAGAAACTCTCTACCTCCTATCCTGTACTAAGGGTCCTTCTTGGTCTTTTAGGACCCCTTTCTGATATGTTTTGCAACCATACCAACATCTGGCCAAAGAAACCTGTTGCCCCAGCACATTTTTTTGTTCCCAGCTACCAAAAGGACTAAGAAAGTATGTTCCACCATGGACCTACCTATTAAGCTGAATTATTTATTTGTACCTTACCTAGTACCAAGAGTAACTAAGCTACCGAGTAGGGAAACCAGCAGCCATACTCCTCTATACACCAAAAGCATCTGCTATTTTCTCCCCTTGGTATCTTTTATCTGTACTCCTTCTTCTAGCTATCTCTAATACATATACCATTGCTGTATTCCACTTTCTGCCCACTAGGTGGCACCCTAATCCAGTCTAGGGTTATACCTCATTCTCCACCTTCCCAAATATCTTCTCTGAATACTTTTTTCAGCTCTCATCCCTTGACTAGTTGCTAATCTCCTTGCTGTATCACTCTGCTGTTACCTTTTCTCTTCCCATTATCTATCTATACTTTTTTTCTTCCTTCTACTCCACCAACATTCTCTACCTCTCACCTGCTTTACCACACTGTACTTACCTGGATATACTTAATATGCCTCAAGAATCTACTGCTCTCTGATTGTCTCTGTAGACTCTCATTTACCTGCTCTAGGATCGCCTAAATCTTCCTTCTTACCTAGACCACTGCATCTCTGTATCTTCTTTTCCACACTTCCTCAGTCTATTGCACAGTCTTTTACCACTGAGGTCTTTCCACTTCACTTTTTCCAACAATACTTACCTATGTAGGACTTCTGGGTAACCTACTACTCCTAGATCACTCCATATGGTTATTTGCCCCTCCCCTATCTACCTTCCTGCTCTTTCTCGATCTCCTCCTCCTCCTACCTCATATCCTGGCTTAGGGGCATATAGTGGGGAAACCCTTCATGGCGCCATCTTTATTATCCCCGTAATTGCCCTGGCTGCTGTGTCCCTGGTCCCCGAGGATTAGTGCTACTGTAAGTGTTATAGCTGGATATTTGTTTCATTTTTAAGAATTACAACTGTTGTAAGCTGTCCATTCTGCTAATAGCAGAACGGTATCAATCTTAGCCGCTTACACCACGTAAAGTAGATATTGTTATGTGCATTTCTTTTTAATGACATTATTGTTGTTATTTAATTTACAAAATGTGTTACCTGTCCATGCTGACAGTTGTGGAATGTTACTAGCCCAAATGTACAATTAATTAGAAAGGTATAGGATTTATATGTGTTAGTAGGGAAACCAAGTGTTTGAGGGTTACAGACGTGCAAAACGGCTAACTTGATATTTGCCGTGCCTCCCACGTGGACTTTTACACACCGCTCTGCTTCCAGTTGTGTCTACCAATTATTAGTTCCTCTGAAGTTTATAAATGGGATTCCAGGTAAAGTGTTACTTTACAGAAGCGAGTACTGAATCTCTTTAGTTATTACTACCATATTTAATGCGATCTCCATGCCCTAATATTACTCGCAGATGTCGCTACTGTTTCTATGATAGCGTTTTTGCCCAGGCGTTTTTCTGCCAGCATTTTCATGCTTCTACAAGTATCGTTGCTGTATTTTAATGTGATCTCCATGCGCTCATATCGCTAGCAGAGGACGCAACAATTTTTTCCAACAGTGTTTATGCCCAGGCATTTTCTGCCAGCAATTTCACTTTTTCTTGTAGCTTTTTATCCTGGTTGTGTAGTTTTGGCCCTGATGTATGAAGGTTTGTAACCCTAAATATATGGATACCGACTATTTCTATCCAAGTTCCTAACTAATTGCCTGGTGTGCCCTGTCCTAATTAAGCATTCCTGTAAGTGAATGCTGTTTATTCCAAATAGCGATCCTTGTTGACAAGGCTTGTCTATCCTTTCTGGCTATACAGCAATGCAGAGTTGTTGTTCTCACTCTAGTGTTGGATAAATTTACTTATTTTATTAGAGACGCTTACATGATTTGGCAAGTTACCTTCTGACCTTAATCAACAAGTGCTTGCCTAGCACTCCTGCTGCTAACTTTCCAGTAATCTAGGTCTGCTTATTAGAAAGGCTTTGTATAACATCCTGGCCATATGCTTGATGCTGAGTGAACCTTTTTTACCGTAAATAGCTATATCATAATTGGCACCTGTCCTGTAAGCTAGGACTGCTCACTTAATCTGGTGAACATTCAACACAGTGGGAAAAACATACATTTATCAAGTGGCTGCTACCTGCACATTATTCTGTGGAACAAGACCAATATATCCTGAGTAATTGCATTAGTACCTAGTAGTGCTTTGTTAGAGTAGTGATTTGTATGAATTACATTTTATTTGCTCTTTGAATTGTTACTGAAAGAGAATCTCAGCTGTGACTGTATAAAACTGCTTGCTTATTTTATGGCTCTGCAACTATCTGAAAATGCTAACTTAAGATTGAGAGCATAGCATCCTTAAATAGTGTATTTTTACTGAATATACCCACGTCTTACCCTGAATGCTTTTATAGTACAGCAAATATTAATGTTGTCTTACCTCATTTTTATCTTTCTATTCCTCCTTAGCTCTCTACCTCCTATCATGTACTAAGGGACCTGTTTGGTCTTTCAGGACCCCTTTCTGATATTTTTTGCAACCATCCCAATGTCTGGCCAAAGAAACCTGTTGCCCCAGCACATTTTTTTTTCCCAGCTACCAAAAGGACTAAGAAAGTATGTTCCACCTTGGACCTACCTATTAAGCTGAATTATTTATTTGTACCTTACCTAGAACCAAGAGTAACTAAGCTACCGAGTAGGGAAACCAACAGCCACACTCCTCTATACCCCAAAAGCAACTGCTATTTTCTCCCCTTGGTATCTTTTATCTGTACTCCTTCTTCTAGCTATTTCTAATACATATACCATTGCTGTATTCTACTTTCTGCCCACTAGGTGGCACCCTAATCCAGTCTAGAGTTATACCTCATTCTCCACCTTCCCAAATATCTTCTCTGAATACTTTTTCAGCTCTCATCCCTTGACTAGTTGCTAATCTCCTTACTGTATCACTCTGCTGTTACCTTTTCTCTTCCCACTATCTAGCTATACTTTTTTTTTCTTCCTTTTACTCCACCAACATTCTCTACCTCTCACCTGCTTTACCACACTCTACTTACCTGGATATACTTAATATGCCTCAGGAATCTGCTGCTCTCTGATTGCCTCTGTAGACTCTCACTTACCTGCTGTAAACTGCTCCGTTCGCCCTGCGGGCTCACTCTGGTCCCCTATCCTACCCCCAATTCCCACCCACCCCAGTGGTCCTACTCTTATACTTACAGAGACACACCCCCCTCTTTCCTATACAATAGCTATCCAGAACACATTACAAACCTGCCATCTACACACCCACTCCCATACTGACAATTACTCTCAATTACCTCTTAGATATTTATGTACTCCACACGCTCTCTGCACCTACCTCCTAATTCCTAACTACATTCTATAATCTCCTACACCATGCCCTTAACTCATACACTCACATTTATAAAACTACTGCTCCTACTTTCATTACTATCTATTCTTTTTATACTCTATACCCTTACTGTTATGAAAACCTACAATACACCTCATCTCACCAACCCCTAAAACAAACATTTCTAATAAATGAGCTTGACTTCCAAAGACATTCTAACATAACATCCACCTCAACCTATCACCTAAATACCACAGAGTAGCCCATTTTATCTTCCCACAATATAGGAAATCACAACTTAATTGCTGTAAACTACTGAAGCATCCATATAGTCCCTATAGACATCCGCTCCTTCACGGAGACATTCATCCCAACCCAGGACCAAATAGCAACACCCTTAGATACACCTCTCCCCCTTCACTTTCTGTATAACCCCAAATTCTCTACTCATAGCTCATCTCAATATAAGGAGTGTTAACAATAAAGAAAGCCAACTACATGCGCTACTAGATACACACTCATTTGATATCTTATGTTTAACAGAAACCTGGCTCAAACCTGTTACAAAAGACAATGAAATACTCCCACCTGCTTATAATATCTTGAAATTAGACCAAACTACCAAAAAGGGTGGTGGGGTAGCAATACTGTACAAATCTCATTTACAAGTCACTTCTTTACTAGTACAACCACCTGTAGATACTAATGTGGACATTCTTATCTACAAGCTCCAGCTCAATACTACTAAATCTATACACATAATATGCTGCTACCTACCCCTAGGAAATAACATCAGTATCTTAGAAAGTATCATCTGCTGACTTTCTACATCCTTCCCAAAGGAAACCATTGTACTCTGTGACTTTAATATAGTCTGGAACACCTGTACCACTTATAAACCCACAACCCATATAAACTGCTATGGTTTCTCCCAAACTATTACCACCCCCACCAGAATCCATAAACCCAGTTGCAAAGAAAGTATCTTAGACTGGATCTTAATTAACAGCCATCCTCTCTCTCTCTTATAAACTTCCTGATGATATTAGTGACCATTCACTTGCCTATATATCTAGACAAAAATCCTTTATCCCAAACCAAACTACCTTTAAAATCACCCACAACAAAAAAGAATTGATCCAGCAAGCTTTCAAGTGGAACTACAAGCCTTGACTGGTCACCCTTAAGACACCTCCCACTTGATAAAGCAGTATCCTATTTTAACTCCAAATTCTTACAAATTCTCGAATTCCATGCCCCCTCAAGCTCTATAAGAACTAGAAGCAAAGCAGCCTAATAGCTTACTAAAGAAACCAGACAACAAACAAATCATACAAAGAAATAAAATCTGGTCCAAATGGAGAAACACTAAAGACCCAATTGATCAGCAATACTTAGGCAGCTAAGAAATGCCACCAAAAAAATCAATAGTTCAGGATAAAAAAAAAATATTACTTTAAACTCCAGAAAAATCAACATAATCAACCTCAAAACATCTGGTCAGGCATAAATACACTTTTACATCCAGGCCACTCCAAAACTCCAACCCCATCAGGTCTCTCTCTAAACACTCCAAGCCAGATTGCTGATGCTTTCAGTACCTTTTCTACTGAAACTGTCCAATCTCTAGCTAATACCTTACCACCTGTTAACTCTACCCTCTCATCCTCCCTAACAGCCATACCATCTACCTTTCACTTAAAACCTATTCCTACATCCCTCATCTATACTCTACTTCATAAACTTAAACCTTGTACTCCATCAGCTGATCTCCTACCACCTGCAAACGTTTTTGCCTATCCCATTTCTATCCTAATCAATAGAACCATAACTGAAGGCTCCATTCCTTCTCTCTGGAAAATCTCTCACATAATCCCACTTCACAAGGGTGATGACTCAACTGAACTCTCTAACTTTTGGCCTATAGCCCTACTCTCTCCATTAGCCAAAATCATGGAAAAATGCA
>NC_056751.1:654762016-654822016 GCF_019279795.1 Protopterus annectens
TGCAAAACAATACCAAGCTCAAGGTAATGTATGTGTGTCATTGAATTAAGGATTTAAATTAGCCCTCGGTCATGTTCCATATGTTGACATCACATCCCCTTCTCCCTCACCCACTAGGCGGCTCGAGAAGTACAGGCCCATCCAACCAAGGCCATCCATTTATTACCCACAGTTCCGCTTCCCCCCACCCACTGCACACACGCAGCCACCATCTCAACCCTGGTTACCGGCCCATAGCTACCACACCACCACACATTGCCCCCCACTCCATACACCCCCCCTCGGGACCTATCCCATATGTTGCCTCGACCCAAGTATCATAGGTCTGGCACATGCCATAGTCCATGCACATAGCCATGGGTACCTATGTAATTCTGGTTGTAGATGAAAGTTGTATACCCAATGTTCGGGCTGTCCCACATGGGATGAATGATTACCTGGTACTAACAACAGATTTCATATGTGACTCTGTGTACACTAACGGATTTAGTTGTAGGTATGGCAAAGAATACGTGGCACACAAGGTTGGCCAGTATGCACATGAAACAGTACCCAGCAATAACAAGCAACATGACAGGATATGTAGCTACATATATAGAGGTATGTGTGTGTATATATACCCAAAACTACATAGAGCTGTACCTCTTCCTCTCTGTAGTACAAATGTATACATACATAGACAGACATATATATATATATATATATATATATATATATATATATATATATATATATATATATATATATATATATAGATATCCACATATAGATATATGCATATGCAGACACCCATACATCCACATGTCGTTTATATATATATATATATATATATATATATATATATATATATATATATATATATATATATATATATATATATATATATATATATATATATATATATATATATATATATATATATATACATATATATATATATATATATATATATATATATTTATGCTTATATATATATGGGTCTATATGACTTGGTCGACAGTTCATATGATTGACTGTTAATTTGGTCGACAGTTCATTTGATCGGCAAGCATTTTAGGTGGGGGGCTTTGCCCACCCAATGTGGGGCTGTGCCCCCCACACCCCCCGTAACTATATATATATCAACTCCAGGGTCACACAACATTGGGGAAGGGGGCAAATGCTTGTTGATCAAATGAACTGTCAACCAAATAAACAGTCGATCATATGAACTGTCGACCAAGTCATATAGACCCATATATATATATATATATATATATATATGTAGATAAATATATATATATATATATATATATCTATATATATATATATATATACACACACACGTGTGTGTGTGTGTGTGTGTGTGTGTGTGTGTGTGTGTGTGTGTGTGTGTGTGTGTGTGTGTGTGTGTGTGTGTAAATATACACAGATATATAGGTAGGATATGATACAGCAGTTAAGACTTACATATGTTCACAGGCCGTGCCAATGGGGGTGTGGGGCCCAATCAACAAATGTGTAACACGTAGCATCAACCCCACCCAGCTAGACAGGTGAAACATGCAAACACACAATAAAAGCATACAAACCACTGCTTCCTAGACTACAGGCAGTATACTACCAGTTGGAGAGACCCGCCAAGTCTAATCTAGAAACAAAGACAAGAATGTCCCTTGCGTTACAGCCCAAAAATGTCATGGCTATTTGGGCTTCCAGCCATTCCACGGATAACCTACATTAGGGCACGCATGTTCTCGGACTACAAGGTTGGGGAAGCCTGATGACCCATGGGGCAAGACAACATATGTGATGGGTCCTGAGAAGTTGAGAGTGGGCAGTGTGCAGTGGTGTGTTTAGACCCAACCTGCACCTGGAGTAAGGAAGAGTGCTGAAGAGGATGCACGAGTTGGGAACTATGGGTATGTAATTATGGGCCTAGCTGTGCAGGTGTTGGCTGGAGTGGTTCTATGTGGACCGCCCCAGGAATGTAAGCAATAGTGTGCATTGGGCAGAGACAACACCTAATGAGCAGCCACGCCCAGTACAAGTCCCACTGCAGCAAAGTCTAGTATGCATGGCAAAGGATGGTATAACCAGATGTGTTGTTGCAAACCCACTAAATTACACCATAGAACACATGGTCACAACACCCCACTGTAGGCATGTAAGCCGAACTAATTGGCATCACAAGGTGTTATTGCTGTCCTCACCCCCACCCAGGAGTGTGAGAGTTCAAACCTATCCCCAAATGCAGGGTATATACACAGCTGTCGCTGTAGATGAACTGGCCAGCTGTGGACCTTCCCATCAGCCTTCCTGCACATCCCTAGACATGTCCCCTATTATCAGCCCCTCTGTGTAGCCCATTAAAACACTTACCTATCGACCCCTGTTTCATGAATGGTAATGTTAACAGTTACAAGTAGGTGACACCTTCCTCACAACTATATTGGCAGAATCTGGAACCCTCAACCCATGTGCATTACCGCAGCTGTCCCACATGACACATGTAAATAACACATGAAGGGAAAACAGAAGCACACTTGGATCACCACCTGCTCACCACCTGTTGAACTCTACCCCCCCAACTAGCACTCCATACCCCTACACCAATTAGTGACACCGACACCTCCTGTCCTGCCTTACATACAAATCCCAGCATCCTGTAAACCTGCACTACTGCTCCCCCACCAATCAATCCAACAGCCTACTATACAGTTTAAATGTCCCCCCTCCACCTACCTACCTACACCCTCACTATTCACATCTACTCTTCAGCACAGGTATGACATTAAACCTAACCCGAATACCTGAGTGTAACCTATCCAGAACTGCTAAACTGGAATCCCACTTCACCTTACACTGACCTTCGTCACCAGTCATACCTGACATGTACACCTGACTTAAGCATGTATAATACTGACATATTAATGAAGTAGCATGGGGGTATGCATCAGCAAGAGCGATTACACCTGTTTGGGTGGTGGTAAGCAATGCCCACACTGATTAAGCAATGGGGAGGCCAACCCAGTGTAAGACGCCATAACTGTAGGTCAGAAAGTCTGTGCCTCCAGCAAACCAGTGCATACCCGGCTACACTTCCCCCACAGTGCCTTAGGCATTCTGTAGGCAACAGCTCTTGTCATGCCCATTAACAAAATAATTAGCACTCCCAGGTCCTCACCCTACACACTACAGTCCAAGTGAGTTACCATGAAGGCATGGCAGATATACAATCAGCTGCTGTTATCAAGAACATATCATCCAGCACAGTCAGTCAACAGTATAGAAAATGTATGTAAGTATGTAGATTCATACCAGCAAACATGTGGACATTGCTCAATCACAGTATTCCAAGCAGTCTATGAGTATCAATGAACAGTGTCTGTTATTGATACATAATACTGAAGAGAGGAATGAAAAATGGGGCATGCTGTGGGGGCATGCTTCTGCCGTGCAACCGGGAAATGAGGCTGGTCTGGTGTGTGAGCAAACTGCTGCATCTCAAACCCCTAGCAGGATGCTATCAGTGGAAGAAACAGTGTAGACCAGCAAAGTCTACTCATGACACAACAACAAGTCCGTCCCTGGCGGGACAAACCAGACTTTATGGTGCAGAAGGATGTGTCCACCAGTATCGGAGGAGAATCAAGGGAAGTCTTGAACATATGTGGACTAAACGGATGAAGAGCCTGCAGTAGGTTGTATCGAGACAGTATAATGGAGGAGTACCGAGATGGACAGAGAGGGAAATGTGTGGAGGTGTGGTATGGCAGGGCTAGCAACTGGAGAATGGATGGATGCTAATAACGTGAAGATCGGGGGCAAGGGAAAGGGATCATGGGTATGATATTAAGGTAGACATATGCAAATGAAGCAGAACAGTAATAGTGTAGTGGGCAGAGCATCTGCCTAATGAGCAAGCATTCCTGGTTCGAGTCCCACTGCAGCACGTTCTATTTTCTATGGGAAATCTGTATATCAACATCGTTTTGCTGTATAACTTACTAAATAATATTTATATTTGAACAGGATTACTGCATTAAATGCACATGTGAAGTGTTAGTGCCATAATGAATATGGCACTAATAAGCAGGTGTAAACACAAATAAGTAGTAGTAAGCATAGATACGCACTAGTAAGCCTGTTGAAGTGCGGTTGCTCGTGGGTAAGAATTACTTACACAGATTAACCAAAGTAGAAGCTAACTGACTGTAAGAAACTGTAACCGGCAGTTAGCAGTGCTTAGCTCTGCACAAACCTGCTCACAACTGCTTTAAACTGCCTTAATCACTCTGGCCTGTGTTCTGCCTAGCAACAAAATAAGCTGCCTCTGCAAGGCTCAAATCCAGGACACTGCACTCCATACATAAAGTGATTTACCACTAAACCATAACAGATATACATAACCCTGATATTTTCACAAACATATCATCCAGCACAATCAGTCAACAGTACAGGAAATGTAGTAATATCATACCACACAACCTGTCAACGCAAGAAGTCTGGACAAAGTGTGCCACAATGTGGGTACAAATAGGGATATATATCAACTACCACTCTAATACACTTACAATGTTGCTAGTTTCACAGTTATATGTATTAGAACAGATATGTTGAGGGAGATGAAGTCTGAAACAAAAGTGTTGGCACTAGTTACTGACTTCAATGCTGCAATCATCCATGTCAATTGCCAAGAGAATGAGGAGCAGACCAAAATATGGGCAGAACATGCATGGACATATGGACAGATATATATCTGTAAATGTAGACAGACAGCTATATATATATATATATATATATATATATATATATATATATATATATATATATATATACATGTGACTCACAAATAATCATATAACATCAATTGTATATAGATAGATAAATATGTTCATCTGTATATTTATATATATATATATATATATATCTAGATAGATACATATATATATATATATATATATATATATATATATATATATATATATATATATATAGATATAGATATACATACATATATATAGATACAGCTATATGAGATATATATATATATATATATATATATATAGATATATACACACACACACACACACACACACACACACACACACACACACACACACACACACACACACATATATATATATATATATATATATATATATATATATATATATATATATAGGTACATACACATATACACAGACAAAAGATATCAGTAGCCATACATATGCAGAAGTAGTGTGGAAGTACTGGGTGCAAAGTGTATCCCTCAGCCACAAGCCCTGTAACTGGGACCTGTGAAATGTTTAGTGTGGCAACCATTCCCACAAATGAGAATACTTACATTAAACATATACCCACCCACAATTCAAAGGACATGACACAACACACAGGTATGCATACACAGAAAACCTTTATTTGTGTACTATACAATAATGTATGCCAGTACTGACACCACATAAACATTGAAATATGTAATCAGTGATGACTGCAAGGCCCACACATAACAGTAGATGCAAAGAATGTGAATATATACCATACTATGCTGTCCAGGCCAAGGCCTTCAATTAGTACAACAGTAGACACAGGATTTGCCTTCAAGATAAGTAACAATCAACAATTACAGATGTAGTTCAGCAGCTTCCAATTACACCCTGTAGTCAAGCCCTAGGGGGGAAATGTAGCACTTGTCGTAATGTCACAGTATCCTGTACATAACATTGCTTAACCTAACATCTCACTATCACACTGAATGTCCCTTGTCTTAACACTTATATCCCTGAAAAGGTGTCACAGCCTAGGTTAATGACATTGAACCCCCCCTATAAAAGGCTGTACAAGGGCAAGGAACACTGTGCACCACACACTGACCACTGGAATGTTCAAGAGCACATATGTGTTGTCCAGCTGTTGCCCCCATATATATGGACTTTGCCCAACAGTTGGTGTGGGAGTCCATGACATGACTGGGATGATAGCAGTAATGCTAGCAGTAAATAATGATAGGCCATTACCTAACAACCCCTGTCTGTATCACAGCCGGACAAAAACTGGCATATATGTGGAGGACAAAGGCAGAAACATAGGGCCATATTTTCATTATTGCTGCTACACACCCTGGAAATTGCTGGTGTTACAGGATTTGTTGCAGCATACCCCTATGCAGGAATAGGACATTTAAATACAAATGGATGTAGCCATGTACAGATAGCACTCAACAGACAGAACGCCACTGATATGTCTGGGACAATGCCTGTGTGGTGCACAGACAAAACCTAACAGCCAATCCTCTGGCTATCATATGGATAGGCCCACAGTTGAGAGTGACACATGACATAACCATTGGCCCATAAAACTACTCAGCCCCCTCACACACACATTGTCAATTGTATGGCTCAGCCTAGTTCTCTGGCAAACCAACAACACACCCTGTGCATATGATGATACCTGTGCCACATTCTGTCATCTGTAACATCAATGCAGGGACAGGCTAACATGGTGCTGATACACAGGGTGACTGTACAACAGTGTAGCAATGGAATGCTGTGTAGCATGTTGTCAGCAGTAAAGTGAAATGCTAACATCCTGGAAGGTGTAGCTGAGCAGCCATGATGCATTATAGCTGTAATTAACAATGTTATATTGTATTCACCCATATCTGCTCTGATTGTGTTGTGGTTGTCCATTTGCCACATGGCTGATGGCTGTAATGGTGTCAGCAGGCCTTCTACAGTGGACACCAGTACGTGTAGTGGGTGGTACACATGACATGGCTGGGTACAACACACAAAGCCTTTTGCTTGGATGCAGTACAGATACAAGGCTGTACACATGGAGGTATGACCCCATGGAGGTAACACATCTGTTGCCCATGTAATCCCACCAAGACAGGATAGGCACAACCACACATTGGTATATATGCAGTCTGCTATTTGGATGACATAGAACATGCTAACAGCAGGATGTATGTCCTTTTCCCCACTGTACTGCATTCCTCACCTCAGTTACATGAGTGTGCCAATGCCGGTGCCATAGCCCTACCATTAGGAGGGTGTGAGGTGCTCTACTACTGTGAATGGTGTAAACAACAACTAACCAACCTGGTATACACTGTACAGTATTACAGACAGCTATGTGGGGGGATAGATGCAACAGTAACTGCAATGATGGTGGATTTGTCCGCAACAGCCACACCCAGTGAGTTATAGCAACCCCAGTATTACTGCCTACCTCTACAGTGTGGAGGAGGGCATTAACAATCTGTGACCTGTGAAGGATTGTATGTCCATGGGATGGTACCTGTGGAATGTTGGCATTTGCCAAGCAGTCCTGGGGGAATCATATTCTGTGAACGGAGGTAGATACTTTAACATCTACACACACTCCTACATATGGGATGGTGTACAAAAGCCTGCTATGATCTACATAGGCTGTGTGCACCTCCTAACCCTCATCTACACCTGTCATGATTGTGTCAAAGATGTATACCAGGTTCAGGTTGTATTCTCTGCCTTTGACAAGTCCAGCATTGGTGGGGTCCAGGGTTTTAAGATTACCAGTGACATTTGCCATGGGTTCATTGTTGATATGTTCCATGTCCTTTCAGACCAGGCTTATCAGCCTACTGGGTGGTAGTTCCCAGCTGACAAAGTGGATTTCTGGTTGTCCTTGCCAACATTGGTGAATCCTTTGTCAGCTGTAGACCTGTTGGATTGTATGAGGGATCCCAGCTATGTACTCTTGCCCAGGAGGTTCCCTCAAGCATGAAACTTCATTTGACTGTACTGCATGATATGTTAGTAATGCCAGCCTGACATCCTACAGGGATGGAGTACTGTTAACATGTACTTCCCTTGTTTTGTAGGGTCCTGGTTATGGGATCTGCAAAGTTTGATAGTGTATTGCAGGCCAGATGTGTTTGGCTGTGGGGGGGGGGGATACCTATCCATGCCAGACATATGTTGTTTGGGTCTCTCAAACCCATTAATGGTGCATGTGGACATACACGTTTTGGTTATGTTCCCAATTTCATTTACAGATGTATGTCCATATATGCCTATATAGATATATATGGGTTTATCTTTGAAAGGGAGACAATCATTTCTCTTCACGGCCCTTTCTGTGAACCAAAAGGACAAATCCATCATTTCGTATTGCACTGAAGTTCAAAACTCAGCAAATCGAAAATCAGATTTGCTGATTTTTGAACTACAAGTTGGAATACTTATCTTAATGCGGGAGGGGGGGGCAAGTCCCCCTGCACCCCCCACACCCCTCCTACTTTAATATTCTAACTCCGAGATCGCACTACAGTGGGGAAAGGGACATTTTCCAGATCCCCACTATAGTGCAATCCACACACAAAATGCTGAATCTTCAATGAGCGACTGCATAGTAATATTTGCTCATTGCACATACAATGCATTTATTCCAAGATTGTGCAATGTCAAAAACCTATTTTCGATCTTCCAGCTTTCGGTGAAATGATCTTCTCCCTTTGAAAGGTGAACCATATATATGCTTATATATATATATTTATTGCTGTATATATGTTGATGTATACATATATATCTATAAATGTATGGTATCTATGTATATATGCATATATTGGCATACATATATGTATATATTTCTATATCTATATCTACATATATAGATATGTTATATCCATTTAAATATAAATATATATATATATATATATATATATATATATATATATATATATATATATATATATATATACACACAGACATACATCTGCAGTTTATTTTGTTGTTGGGCAGAATACAGGCTGTTGGATACAGAGTGAATAAGGCACTTTAAAGAAGTTGTAAGCAGCTTTGCATGGGTTTGCGCTGAGCTAAGCACTGTCAACTTCTGGTTACAGTAACTTACAGTCAGTTAGCTTATATATTGCTTAATCTGTGTAGGCAGTGCTTACCACTGTGCAGACCCACTTACAACTGCTAAAAGCTGCCTTAAGCTATCTGTATCTAATGGGCCATGTTCTGCCCAGCAACAAAACAAACAGCTCCTGCAAGGATCAAACCAAGGACCCTGCAATCCATACACAAAGTGATTTACCACTAAGGCATGGCAGCTATGCACAATCGTGATGTTTTCACAAACATATCATCCAGTCCAGTAATGCAACAGTACAGAGAATGTATACCATCATCTAGATGTATATGTGGAAATAAATGAATCTGTAAACAGATACAACATATCAATATATGTCATGTATATATATATATATATATATATATATATATATATATATATATATATATATATATATATATATAGACATGCACATGTATGGCCATATGAACATGTATGCCAATAAGGTACCATGAAGTGGGGCAACATGTAACATCAGATAGGAGGGGAGCTAGGACCATGACATCTACCACAGTTTGTACACTGGCTAAAGCACATATTAACAATACACACACTGTCGACATTCACCATAAGTACACAGACCTCAGTACTGTACAGTCATCCACAGAATGTTCAGGTTATGTCATGAAATATAACCCCTACTGTACATAACATGTGTAGCAGTCTGATATAACACTGACTTGTTATCAGATATGATGACACTAATTATGGTGTTGACATATGTACAAAGGTTGACAGAGGTGTGGCTGGAAGCACATACACAGGGCCAATATTGACATGTTGCTGTGATACCCTCATACATTTACTGTTGTAACAGGGTTTGTTGCAACATATGTCCTATGAGGCATATGAAGTCAGTATCTGTCATGGCCTTCACCATCTACAGACTGAATTCCTCACACTACCTTTTGCAGTCCACAGATAGATTCTCTGTGGCTAACACATGAAACCAAAGGCACATCACTGGCCAGTCTGCAGATGACCCCGCAGATGGGGATTCCTTATATACATGGAACTGACACGGCAGGTACTGCAACATGTATGGCAGCCATATCAAGACAAACACTGCTAAACCAACATTACTCCAAATGCTTTATAGCAGCACTTACAGTCTGTAGTCAGGTCAGGCACATCCCCCTCCTATTTGTTGCCCTCTTTCCACAGTGTATGTTGTAAGAGGTAAATCCCCAATCCATCTGAGATGCTGTTTGCCAAACAACAGATCTAATTCCTTCTCACAGTGAATGAAAAGGGCCAACACCACCATGATGTTCTAGATATTGGATTGTGTTTCCATGCAATTGGCTATGGGAATGTTACCACAGTTGTTCCACATGCAGTCAGCTAGGGGGGGGCTGCAATGTGTGCAGAGGCCATCAGCTGATCCTGAGCATCACTTAAACTACACATGCTTCTGCCTAAGCATAGTAGGTGTGGGTCTCACCATCCACCAGATAGGTTTGGGAGAGGCAGATAGAGACAAATACCTGTCAGGGAGGGGCGGGAGAGTAAAACTGCAGCATGTTTGCATCACACACCTACCAGCACAGGATATCAAACCCCCAACAACTATGTAGTATTATCACAGTTAGATGCAGTTATTGGATGCACCACATGAGTTACCTGTTGTGGAGCACTCAGAGCATATATGTGATGGTGAGTGACATCTGCAACAGGGATGCGGTACATATAAGGTAGGTGACGTACACATGCATGTCTGCATGAACAGGTGCCAGCATCAACACAGCCACAGTCTCACAGTGACACCCACACATTGACACACTTGAAAGGGCCAGGACTACAACTCATCAGTAGTGGGATTGCCACAACACATCACTGTGCAGGTATCACATGCACCACACGAGTCATACGGACATCATAAGGGCAAAAATTATGAGGAGGTGTCAGACATTGGACAGCATGCTTCAGTATGACCATGGGTGTTGTAGTGAGTGTGGATGTGGTCATACGCACCATACAACACACACACAACCACACTTGGTGCTAGTGCTGACATGCATGGGTGCATGTCTGCATGGGTGTGTGGTGGTCAACTGTGCGAGCAGGCTATACAAGGGTAGGTGATGGGTATACCTTGGCATCAGGCCACATGACAATGGTCTGCACTGTGGCTCAGGGCTGTTATTTCTGCATTTGCCCCCACAGGTGGGTATTGTATCCCCCATCTAGTCAACTGGGTGACTATTGTGTGTGGCCAATGTTGTGCATTGCCTGCAATGTATGTGCTCCTTAGTCCATGACACAGATGGTGTCTAGGATCTGCACACCTCCCACATGCATGTACAGTGACATGTGGAACTGTACCTGGGGTGTCTGGCCCATGTTGTGAACACGGATTATCATCAGATGTGCCAGTCTTGCCCACCTGTGGCAGGAACTGGTTATGGGCAGCAGATTTACCCTGCACCTACATTGATAGCATGCTAACAGCATTCCCTGGTGTCAGTGGCACCTGTCCATACAGGGCATGTAGTCAGGCATAGTATGTCCATTGTGGGTCACATGTGATGGCACCACAGGTGGTGCAGGTGTCCACTGGGGAATATGGGGGAGGTGCACTGTCTGCATGTACATGCATATTAGACAGATGGGCAAGGTGACATGCACTCTGTAGCCCACTGCTATTATTCCATAGTCACTATCAGTGGCCAATATGCAGTGTACTACTCACATATTGGCTGTTGCCTAGGCATGTGTGTGTGTATGACACATGGGTAGACAGTGTGATCTGGGTAATACTGAGAATGCTAACTGTAATTGTCTGGCCTTGATATCACATGTATGGGTATGGCTTTGCACCCAAGCCTTTCAGCTATTTTACATCTGTTATCCCAGTACGGTTGACATTGTGATATATAGTAAGGCCACCATATAAGAAATATGCAAAACCCACTTACAACCACCTCTACACAGGATATGAGTTACAAACACACACACACACACACACACACACACACACACACCTGAGAAGTCTTGGAGTAGAACCCCTACCTAAATAGCTTATTACACTACAGCACTATGCAGTTATAGTGTGTGCCACAGACATTACTGGAGTATTCTTTCCCCAAAGATGTATTTCACAATAGATGACACAGCAGGATTACCAAAGTAAGGCATTTCAAATGTACTGCAAGGGAGTGGGCTAAAATGCATTGCTCCCTACACAGATAGGGAGACATACACTAAGCATCCACAACTGACATGTGCAGGTATAGAACTCCTGACCAAGGTCTATATCACACTACAGCATAGAGCTGTTATAGGACACACCATGTGGATTACAAGAAAATGCCTTCTCCAAAGGTATATTTCACAATAGATGACATCAGCAGGATTACCGAATTAGGGTATTTCAAATGTACTGTGTGTGACTAGCCTATACTGCATTGTTCCATACACAGACATTGGAACACACACAAAACATCCAGAACTGCCACACTCCAGCAGTATGCAGTTATAGGATGGGCTACAGGGATTACTGGGCAACAACCTTCACAGAGGTGTATTTCTAGGTTGGTGATATCAGCAGCCTTGGAAAGTTGAGTATATGAATTGTAAGGAGTGTGAGTACACTAAAAAGCATTGCTCTTTACAAAGTCAGACAGACAAACACACACACAATTCTCATGTCTGGGGTTAGAACACCTACCTACCTACTTTATCACTGTACAGCAGTATGCAGTTACAGGATGTGCTACAGAGGTTTCAAGGCTACAGCCTTCCCAGAGGTGTATTTCTAGGTTGGTGACATCAGCAGCCTTGGCAAAGTTGAATATATGAATTGTAAGGAGTGTGAGTACTCTAAAAAGCATTGCTCTCTACACAGTCACACACACACATACACACACACACCCACACACACACACACACACACACACACACAATTGCCATGTCTGGGGTTAGAACACCTACCTAATTACTTTATCATAGTACAGCAGCACACAGTTATAGGATGCACTACAGAGATTAGTGGGCTACAGCCTTCCCAGAGGTGTATTACTAGGTTGGTGATATCAACATCCTTGGCAAAGTAGAGTATAAGAATTGGAAGGAGTGTGAGTAACCTAAAAAGCATTGCTCTCTACACAGTTAGAGACACACACAATTGCCATGTCTGGGGTTAGAGCACTTACCTAACTACTTTATCACACTACAGCAATATGAAGTTGGAGGATGTGCTACAGAGATGACTGGGCTGCAACCTTCTCAGAGGTGTATTACTAGGTTGGTGACATCAACAGCCTTGGCAAAGTAGAGTATAAGAATAGTAAGTACCCTAAAAAGCATCACTCTCTACGTGGTCAGAGACAGACACACACACACACACACACACACACACACACACACACACAAAATTGCCATGTCTGGCATTAGAACACCTATCAAACTATTTTATCACACTACAGCAGTACACAGTCACAGGACATGCTATGGTGATTACTGGGCTGCAACCTTCCCTGAGGTGTATTACTAAGTTGGTGATATCAGCAGCCTTGGCAAAGTAGAATATAAGAATTGCAAGGAGTGTGAGTACCCTAAAAAGCATTGCCCTCCACGCAGTCAGATGCACACATTTGCCATGTCTGGGGTTAGAACACCTACCTAACTATTTTATCACACTACAGCATTACATAGTTTTAGCATGCACCACAGAGATTTCTGCAGTACTCCTTCCCCAAAGGTGTATATCACATTGGATGACATCAGCAGCCTTGGCTAATTTCAGTATATGAATTGTAAGGTGTGTGAGTACCCTAAAAAGCATTGCTCTCTACACAGTCAGAGACAGACAGACACACAAACAAACACACACAGTTGTCAAGTCTGGGTTTAGAACACCTAAGTACTTTATCACACTACAGCAGTATGCAGTTGCAGGATGCGCTATGGAGATTATGGGGCTACTAATCTCCCAAAAGTGTATTTAACATTGGATGACTTCAACAGGCTTGTCATAGTAGGGCTATGTGGGGGGGGGGTGTATGGGCCATAACCCATTCATCTAGCGGTTGACATACTACATGCGGGCACACACAGGGTCATATGTCCCAGGTAAATATATGCAGCTGCTAGATGACTACTTCCTTGTACAGTCATGTTGCACAGCTGGCACGTGCACCACATTTATTTATTTATTTTATTTTACATTTGTTGACCGGGATAGTTTAACTGGATTTATGCCAATTTTCAGTAGAGTCCTGGGGAGATAATCTCCAAGAGATTACTAGACTACTAATATACAGTTACCAGTTGTTATACAGTTAAATACTACAAATTTTAAACAGTTCAGGAATCTTCACAGTTTATACAAAAAACATGTTACAAGCATTAGATAAGATATTTTAGACTTTATGTACAAGACTTCATTAGTAACTATAAAGTAATTGTTAAACAAATTCATACTTCAAGTTTCAACAGTTCAGCAATGCTCACAGTTTAAGCAATACTTGTTGCCTGTCTTAGGTAGGATGCTTTAGAATTATATGCAGAAGAATTTAACTAAAGATAATTTAAAATACCTATTAGGATAAGATATGTTTTTTCCAAGGATAGGCCTTAATCTAAAAAGACACAGATAGAGCAGGAATTGGGTCTTAAGAGAGGGTATTTGGGATATAGTATGAGATTTGTCTGGATTTGTACAGGAACATAACCGATGGGTTTTAAGATAGAGTTTCAGATTGTGTTTAAAAAGTGTAAATGAAGACAGTGATGTAAGTTCAAGGGAGAGCTGGTTCCAATACTTTCCAACTGGATTTGAGAGCAGAGCATCTCCTGCCATGTTATTAGATTTACATGTTGATACAAGTAGTTTATTAGATGAGCGTAAAGTTGAATGGTTCTTATACTGGGTAATGAGACTAGCAATTATTGGGGTATTGGTAGGTTGGAAAAAGTTTTTTGTGCGCAATGGTGAGTTGTTTAAAGTGAATCTGATTCAGATGTTCTAACCAGCCTAATTGTTTCAGATTATGGTAGTGATGGGCCCTAAAGAAGGAAGCAGTAGCAAATCTGGCAATGCTATTGTAAGCATTGGCTAACTTGTTAAGGTTATTTTTTTGACAAGTTAGTATACATATAAGAAGCATAAAGAACTGTGGAGATAAGGTGGGAATAGGCAATAGTGGTTCTGGCTAGTGGGGAGAGAAAGGGTTTTATCCTATAGAGGGAGCCTAGTTTCCTGTTGACAGTTTTTATGGTATTGTTGATATGGCTTTCAAAGTTCAGGTTGTTATTAATGGTTACCCCTAGAGGTTTAGTTGTTGGATTGAGAGATATGAGTGTACCATTATTGGATAAGACTGAAAAGTTTATTGGGAGTGATTTACGGGTAGGAGTGAAGAGGAGGAGTTTTTTTTCTTTCATCACATAGTCTATAATGCTGACAGATACCGGTGGCTAGTATCTGAAGTGAGTGACATCTGCACCTCATGTGTTTGGGGCCCTCTGGCTATGTCCTGGGTGGGACAGGCCTGGACGGCTCCTTGTCACAGTCACCCTCTTCCACACATCTATGTACATCTACCTTTGGATTATTATGGTGTGTTGTCCTGACATATATGTCTGTATTCCTATCCATTGTATGTGCAAGGCATGAGCAGTGCATACGGATGAGTGTCCGCACTGACAACTGCAACTGCCAGATATATCTGGTCCACTGGTGTTTGCAGTCATGGCCTTCATGAGTTTAAGTGTGTGAGCATGCCCAGTATGACCTTTCAGTATGTTGCTTACATACATTGCCTTTATTTCTCTACGTGTGTGAGAATGCCCAGTATGGCTGTCTGTATTGAATGTGTGGATCATGTCCAGGTAGTTTGTGCCGCAGTGCTGTTAGCATGCTGTCTCTGCAGGGTATCCATCAATCATTTGGCTTTGACTGTTACTACATTTCTGCATAGCAGGGGGCACACCTGACTATTTCTACATTTCTACACAGGGTTGGGGGGCACACTTGACTGTTTTTACATTACTATGTAGGATGTGGGAGGCACACGTGACACTTGTAAACATTTGCTATGAATGTACTGGTATGTCAGGTACTCCATTTCATTCTGTACTGCTAACTATCATGCTGACTAGAGGCATGCCAGTGTACTACAGATCGTGCCTTTGGTTGTCCAACATATTATTGTCTGACTTCCTACCCTTCAGAACTAACATCCCACTGCCTGCCGTGCTGTGGTCTGTCTGTGTAGGCCTGGAGGGGAGGTTAACCATAGCCATCATTCTGGGGCCATGGCATAGGCTCTGTTTGGGCTTGTCTACACCTGTCCTGCTGGCTGAGACTGTTGTTGGGTATGTGAACCTTCCTGACTGGCATGTGTGGGTCTTATGGACACACATGTCACTCAGCCCATTTCCTGCAGTGGGTTTCATCACCCTGTGTAGTACTGGCTACTATGGTGACTCCAGTATGTGTTACAAGTATCATGCTGCCACTATGGGTGTCTACTGTCGGCTGCAATAACATTCGGCCACCCAATTCCCTTGCATGCTCACATCCATACCATAGCTGCAGGTAACAACACATTCTACTCCATTTGGCAATTGGTAGGTTGATTGACTTACCTTGAGGGTGTGCCAGATCTGCGGATGGTGCTGGAGGGCTGCCTATATAGGATGCACATAGTACACTCCCTATACATGGTTGAGCACAGGTAGTGTCATGTCTGACATCCCTTTTACTGTATGTGCAAGTCAGAGAGAGGTGTCATTCCCTGGGTCCCTAATGTGTCAGTGCATATGCTATGTGTTGCCTTTTTACCAAGGCTAGGGCATACTGGACATGCCTCCTTCTGCCTACTGGGCCAGGCTCAGGTTGTTCCTTCTCTGAGTCACTCTGTGCCTGTGCAGGCCTTGGCATTGGTGGGGGGCTGTGTTGCCCTTTCCCATGCTGTTCCTGCTGCAGCTGTTTCCGCAGGATCATATTGTGTAACATAGCGCATACCATAACAATTTGGGTACAGGTAGCTGATGAATACTGCATGGCTCCGCCGGATGTGTCCAGACACTGGAACCATGCTCTGAGCATCCAAAACACATGCTCTATTATATGTCTGGCCTGTGCGTGTGCCTCATTATGGTGTTGTTGTTCAGGTGTGTGTGCATTTCTGATGGGTGTCATCAGCCACGGCTCCAGTGTGTACCCAGCATCCCCCACTAGGTGAACGTAGGGGATATCCACATTGGCAAACCTCTGGTACAGCTGCATCAGATGCCACATGTGGGAATTGTCTTAGCTTCTAGGGCGGCTAGCACACACATTTATTATAATGCCCTGGGCATCACATATGACCTGGCAGTTGTTGGAGGGGATGCCCCTGCAGTTGATGTAGACCCTATCATACTTACCAGGTGGTGGTTTGATGCATATGTGCGTGCAGTCTATAGCATCCACTACCCCACGGTATTCAGCTATTTGGTGTAAGAAATGCAAATTGCTGGTCAACACCTCATGCGTGTTGAGGAAATATACGTGCTGACATGGCATCCAGGAACTGGTGGAATACTCTGGATGCTGATGCCTGTGAGAGCCCCATGATATCCCCAGTTGTGCTTTGGGAGGTACCTGTGGCTAGTATATCTAGGCCTACACATACCTTGGTATCCACTGGGATGGGTTCCCCTTGGTCAGTTTGGTGTGTCAGGTGTGGCCAGCAAAGCTCAACAATTTGCTGTAGGAGGTCTCTGTCCACCTTATAGCACTCCACTATGTACTGCTCATGTAGACCCTGGTAGGTTACCCTGTGTCTGTACACTCTTCTCCGTCTCCTCACTGTGGGCTTTTTGGCAGCATTGACATCCTCAAAACCCTCAGCCTCTTGCACATGTTGTTCTATGTGGCCTGCTGCAGCCTTTCTCATTTTGTAGGTTTGTTTGTTAAAATTTCCCCACTTGTATACACCAGTGGTGTAGAGTGTGGGAAAAACCAGAGGGGAAGGTGTTTGCTTAGTTTATAGTAGTGTTCTGGGCTGGGCTGGTCTGCTGCGTGTAATTGGCTGATTCTGATACATTTCACCTGTCAGCTACGCTAGTTCTCCTTGATTACCTTCCTACTACTGTTTTCCCTTCCCATTGCCTTCCTGTTTAAGGCCAAAGGGGCGCTGCACAAACAAAGCGCTCAAATGTGCACAGAGCTGCTATTTCCTGGTTTACTTTTTTTTTCTATAAATCCCGGTGCGCGGTGCGCACACCTGCTTGGCTTTGTGAAAAGTGCTAGGCAGGTTCAGACACACCTCCTGGCTTAGCTATGCTAAGCTAGGAGCAATCCCAAGCCAGATGGCTTCAATCCACTTACAGTATGCCTGACACATCCCCTCCATGATGTCACTTATATCTTAGTCTTGCACCCAGCTATTCATACTCTTACACTGTTGGGACCTGGCTCACATGCTGGGAAAAACTGGGATTCACTATCCTTCCACTCATTTGCATAGGATTTCCTGCTAATGCATAGTTACATGTCTCACACTGAGCCTCTCCTCTTGGCAACCATTACTCACTGGCCAGGTTGTCTTCTGCCTGCCATTGACTCACATGGCAGAATACTGATTTTAGTTAGACTGCTTATTTTAGGTTTATTTTATTATTTTCCCCCCGATCTGGTTTGCGCACCGCTGCCCTATGCTTAAATAGCCGAGATCGGCGAAAAAAAAAATAAAAGTTGTTATTTTTATTTATTTTATTGTTTGCAATGCCAATGGCCTTATACTTGGCCATTGGCATGCTTCCTCAATGATATGCAGCCTTTATTTGGAGCTGACATAGCTCCATTTTGGATTTTGCAGAAATGTACTCGGTTACTAATCGAGTACATTTCTGCAGATAGCACTTGTCTTGCACGAACTATTGCAAGCTTCCTGGATTGCAAAATCACCTTGGTTACATGAATTTCTCCTGCAAATGAGGTGATTTGCATACCAGGGCTTAGTCTGTGCATGACTAGTGCAGGGGCTCTCATGCATGCCCCTGCAGGCTGTTCCTGGATCGCACGGCAGACATATTGCCTGCTAGGGCTCCTGCACTAATCATGCATACCATGCAGGGCATCAAGAATCTGGGGGAAAAATATGTCTAAATAAAAGAAGACATTTTACAAATCTTGAGCAGAAGGCTTTTTAAACTAAATACATTTCACTGTTGCTGTTAGTAGGTGATTACTAGGGTAAGGACACTAGGAGGCCATTTTAAGCCTCACCATGCTTCCCAAGGTAACAATCAAACCCTGTACCTTGTGCCTGTGACTGTGATGAAATTTAGAGGCACACATGATATGCACTGCTTTAATCTGTCAGTGAATAATTCTATAGAATCAACTGTATAAAATTTGTGGGTGGAATTCGGATGTACCCCCATAAAAAACAATTCTGGAAACCAGCAAAGTCTTGTATACATTGATATAGCAATTTAAAACATATCATGAGTCAAATCCACTGGAAAGCTTTTGTTTAATTTTAGTATTATTTCTGTAGCAAAGACATACACCCAGATTTACTAATCTTCTGTGCAGGACTAGATTAGTCCTGAATGGAAGCAGCAGTTTAAAAGGAGGATGGCAGCCGACCATGCATATTAATGAAGGCGTGCTGCCTGATCTCCAAATCCTACACAAGTGTGGATGAGTTCAGGGGAGTGTCTGAGAGCAGAGCTCTCAGAATAAACACACCCCTGCAAAGTATAACAGAAGAAAGTGTAAATAAATGAGTGAGACCGATCAGAGGTGTCCGCATATCCCCACCAACAGTCCCCATGTGTACAATAACAGTACATTGAAATAAAACAAAGAAAACCTTGTATTTATTTTTTATAAACCCCCTAGAACAGCTAACCATAGGTGCGCGGGTTTTCCCATCACTTAGCTACGGTTAAAGCAGCTGAAAAGGCTGAAGAGGATAACAAGGGATACATATGCAATTGAAGCATCACAGCAATAGTGTAGTGGTTAGAGCATCCGCCTAATGAACAGGCATTTCTGGTTTCAGTCCCACTGCAGCACATATCATTTTCCACGAGAAATCTGTATATGAACATATTTTAACATCTTTTTGCCGTATAACCAACATAATAACATGTAAATGTGAACTTGAGTACTGCATGAAATGTACATGTGAAGTGTCAGTGTCATATGAATAAGGCACTAGTAAGCAGGTTTAAGCACAAATAAGCAGTAGTAAGCATGTCAAAGTGTGTATGCATGGAGATAAGCATTGCCTACACAGATTAAGCAAAGTAGAAGCTAACCGAGTGTAAGAAACTGTAACCGGAGGTTAGCAGTGCTTACCATCGTGCAAACCTGTGCAAACCCACTTACAACTGCTTTAAAGTGCATTAATCACTCTGGATCTAACAGCCTAAGTTCTGCCCAGCAACAAAATAAATTGTCTTTGCAAGGCTCAAACACAGGACCTTGCACACTACAGTCACAATAGTTAATCACTAAGCCATCATAGCAACAGAGATAAATGAGGTATCAGCAAAATAATCCTCACCACAGGAAAATCAAACCAAACATGTGAACTGAATCTATGTACAGTGTGAAGTGGTATAACCTGCTACATAACATAAATATGTGAACTGGTGTACTGCAGTAAGGCCAGATGTGAGGTGTTATTGCAATAAAGTGTTGAAGTTCACAGGATCCCATACAGTGTGCATACACATGAATCAAGGATACAAGACACTTATATAACATGTAATGAAGAAGACATCAATGCCAAAAGGCAAATATGCAAATTGAATATTAAGCACCGCTAAGAGTTGCACAGCACTGTTACCCAGACTACTGGTAGGATACTACCAGTGGGAGAAACAGTGTCAACCTGCAAAGTCTAATCTTAAACAAACGCATGCTCATCCCTAGCGGGACGATCCCAAAAATTCTGCTAAAAACAGTCTTCGGGGTAACATACCATGCCTTACAGGTAAGCAAAGAAGGATATGTATGTTCATGGACTGAATGTGTGGGAACCCTGAAGAGCCATGAAGTGAGATAACTTACATGATGGGTCATGAGAAGTGGAGAGTGGGCAATGTGTTGTGGTGTGGTGTGATTCGGATAGAACCTTAGGGAAGGATGATTGATGTGGAGGAAATGATGGGTAAGATGTTATGGGCCGAGGCTTGCTGGGGTTGGACGGACCCATTCTAATGGGACCGCCCCATGGATGTAAGCGAGAAAGGGGGGGACAGGAAAGTAACTGAGACATACCATTTCCCATGGTAAAGCATGTTATGTGCAATATGTATGTTGCATAACCCATGGAATAACACACACACACACACACACACACACATATATATATATATATATATATATATATATATATATATATATATATATATATATATATATATATATATATATATGTATATGTATATATATATATATATATATATATATATATATATATATATATAAACTGGAGTACTGCTGCCATGCAAGAACACGCATATATATATATATATATATATATATATATATATATATATATATAACCTGGAGTACTGCAGGAAATGCACATGTGAGGTGTCAGTATCATTATGCATAAAGCAGTAGTTAGGTTAAGCAGCAAGAAGCAGTAGTAAGCATATGTCAGCGAGTTTAAGGCCATGTGCACGGGTTTGTGCAGAGGTAAGCACTGCTAATTTTCAGTTACAGTGGCCTATACCCAGTAAGCTTCTAAACTGCTTAACCTGTGCAGGCAGTGCTTACCCCCATGCAAACCTGCTTACAACTGCTCAAAAGTACCTTAATCACAGTGTATCCAACGGCCCTTGTTCTGCCTAGCAAACAAATAAACCACCTTTGCAAGGCTCAATCTCAGGATCCTGTACATTATAATCACAGTAGTTAACCACTAAGCCATCATAGCAATCAATATGAATGAGGTATCAGCAAACTAATCCTCACCACAGGAAAATCAAACCAAACATGTGAACTGAATGTATGTGCAGTGTAATGTTGTATAACCTGCCGCAGAACATAAATATGTGAACTGGAGTACTGCAGTAAGCATAGATTTGAGGTGTTATTGTAATATAGTGCAGAAGTCCCCAGGTCCTCATACAGTGTATGTACACATAAATCACAGATACCAGACACATGTATAACCTGTAATGAAGAATAAATCATTGCCAAATGGCAAATATAGAGCTAATTAACTATTAAGCAATGCTAACCACAGCAGAGCTCAAGTTAGTAAGTGTAAGCATTATGTAGAGGAGGCAATTCAATCTGCCTAGTGGTATACGTCTTTAAGCAGTGCCAGCTTTATGTAAGCAGGTGTGCCCATAGCTTAGCCTTTTCAAAACTGGCCAATCAAGGGGAAGTGCAAGAAAATGTCTGTATTTAAACCCCACAGGTGGGAATACATCCTATAACTGGTTGTAGCTTCCTACTGCAGGCAGAATGGCTGATGTGGGTGAAGGTGCTTGATTTAGAGTGCAGTGCTGGGGCATCTATGAGTCAAAAATCATGGTATGGCTCCTGATAAAACACCATGATCAGAGACAACTACAGGGCCAGTACCAGGGCTTGCAGTATTAAACGGAGGCCTGGGACAGTCTCACCCATGACCTCACCAGTGCCACAGGTATCCCCCCGGACTGGTGAGCAGGTCAGGCACCCCCATCCACCATGCTGACCTGAAGCAGTGGAGGGGGGGTGTACTGGAACAGTGGATCCAGGAGTCTCGGCAGATGCCCAATGCCCCAGTACTGAGTAAGTACTCATTCTACTAAGTAGTAAATAATTACCTAGCTTGTGTATACTATGGATAGGTATGGCTACATTTCACTGCATTTCTCTGACAGATGAGTGGGCTGTAAACCAGCAAGCCCATGATGCTAGGCTGCAAAGGCTGCATCATGAGGCAGGTTAGTAATCAGTAATCAGTCTGCATGTACTGTCATAACAAATAAATATAAGAGCCTTAGAAGGTGTTGTACCAGTAGAAATAAATGTGTAATAGTCTGTGAATAAAGGTATAACCCCTGGAGTGCTTCTGTTTACTCTTCTCCCATATGTTGGTGTTCTGGTCCATACTATCAATAGTACTGTTGTATCTTAAGCAGTGTCACCCACACCGTGGTATGCAGATAAAATGGGCATGAAGTCCTGCATAACAATGTTGGAAGTGCCAAGAGGTCAGTCATATTGTACAAGTTAGGGAGACTTAGAAAACAGTTGAATGCTTTACATCAGTTCCCTGATAGTGCAGTGTACTGTGATGTTAGCTACAGTATTTTGACACACACAGCAGGGGGTTGAATCCTGGGAGTGCTACTAAGTTGTATGCATAATCATACCCCACAACTGTACAGATTTTGATCCAATGTTCAGATAGAAAGCTGTATGCATAATTACACCCAAAAATAGTGCAGAATTTGCTTGAATGTTCAAATTGTAAGTTGTATGCATACGCATACCACACAACTGTTCCAATATGTCCAGCATGTCCAGATAAATGGCCCATATCACCAGCTTGGTACCTGTTCTCCTGAAAATCCAGTGTGATGATCCAAGAAATGTAGGCAGCTGTCAA
The DNA here is from genome assembly GCF_019279795.1 of Protopterus annectens. Lineage (NCBI taxonomy): Eukaryota > Metazoa > Chordata > Ceratodontiformes > Protopteridae > Protopterus > Protopterus annectens. The sequence goes on from NC_056751.1 coordinate 654,785,470, forward strand.
TGACATATAACTGATAGTCAAACATGTACATAGTCAGAGGATTTATATGGAAACAAACCAGTAATTCTAGCACCTCACCCAAAGTGTATGACAGCAATTCTCAACATATGTTGCATTATTACCTGAAGCCTGTCACACCTGTATGTGAGACACAGGTCACGTATTTAATAATTTATAAACATACCAGTGTTCAATATAAGGCTATTGTGTAGTGTAATAATACAAGTAAGGGAAAGACCACTGCAGTGACTAAGAATGCTGTGAAAACTACAAGGATATATTAGTCGTTAATTGAACTCTCTCTCTCACCCCTACCATATGTGCATAATAACCCAATGACACTCCTCAACTGGTATGTATACACTCCAAACTTTTGTTGGGACATATGTCTTAATGGTTTATAAATATTCACATTTCTTTCTATCTATGTGCCTTGTGAAAATACACCCATATTGGTGGCCTGTTGCCATCAATAACACCAGCATGCTCCTGTAATGGCCACTGTTATCCCATATATGCATGTGTTCTGCTTGCTCTGCAACTGTGTTAAATCTGATGTGTTGGGTTAATGGGAATACCTATGCATACTGTTATAACTAATCCTGAATGCTGTTGACTGCTACTAACCCATATCTGTCATAAAACTGTGACAACACAGCTCGTATGGGAAGGCCAGTCCCAGTGGATCCACCTGTCCCACCTCAGCTGGCCATGGCACCGAGCACCAACACAGCTGGGGCCCAGCCTGGGACCTCCTCCTCGGTTGGCTCTGCGACATCTTTGGGTGGAACTGCTGCAGGGGATGGGGCTCACCACCCCCCTCGGAGTGGGCGCAGAGGGGAACCTGTCTACCATCAACAGTTCCGGGCCATGGTGCGTAAGGAGCTCAAGCTCGATTATCGAGAGCAGCTATGACAGCTTGAGGGCTGAGTGGTGCTATTACAGTCTGAGCCTACCCCTCCAACACAGCCCCCAGCACAGCCACCTTTGCAGTTGTGAAGGTGCAGTGGTGACTGCCCATGGGTGGGGACCTCAGTCCCACTGTTTCCAGTTGGGGCTCATGGGCTTGCGACTTCCAAACACCCCTCACCATCCAAGGTGTTAACCCCCTACATGTGTCATATACTGGCCCTGTATGCATCTTATGTGTCTTGTCTGTTAACCTACCCAACCTAACTCCCCAAATATACCTACTGCCCCTCCCTAACATCCCACTCTCACCTGAAAAAAAAAAAAGAAAGGGCAATCTGTTCCTACAAAAAAAATCTCGCCCCATACATAGCTCTCCATTTCACACATGTGTCCATTGGACACATGTTATCTGGTCAGATTGGAATCACAATGAATATATGTTGTCCTCACCCCTCTCCCAGGGGTTTGAGGGTGCAAATGTACCTGCAAATATAGTGTATATGCACAGCTGTTGCTGTAGAAGAATTGAGCAGCTATGGACCTTTCCTATACACTTCTTGCACATGCCTAGCTATGTTCCCTACTGTCTTTCCTTCTTTGTGCCCCATTTTTCACCACTTTCCTAACAACCCCTTTTTCTTTTCTTTTAAAGGAATTAGCGCTGGGATAAGCGGCAGTAGACACTGTTAAGTAGCACTAAGTGGGTTTGTGCGGGTTTGCGCAGGGGTAAGCTATGCCTACACAGGTTAAGAAATTTGAAGCTGACTGTAACAAAACATAAGCGGAGGTTGGCAGTGCTTACCATTGTGCAAACCTGCGCAAACCCACTTACAACTGCTTAAAAGTGCCTTTATCACTCTGTAGCCAATGTCCCTTGTTCTGCCCAGCAACAAAATAAACTGCTTCTCCAAGTCTTGAACCCAGGACCCTACACGCCATACACAAAGTGATTTACCACTAACCAACAGCAGATATACATAACCTGAAGTTTTCTCAAACATATCATGCAGCACAATCAGTCAACAGTACAGGAAATGTATTAATATCATACCACACAAGCTGTTAATGCAAGAAGTCTGGAAAAAGTATGCCACACTGTGGGTACAAATAGGGATATATGTCAACTAATGCTCCAATACATTTAAAATGTTGGTAGCTACACAGTCATAGGTATTAGAACACATATGTAGAAGGAAATGAAGTCTGAAACACAAAAGTGTTGGCACTAGTTACTGACTTCAATGCTGCGATCATCCATGACAATTGCCAAGTGAATGAGGAACAGGCCAAAATATGAGACGGACATGCATGGACATATGGGCAGATATATATCTTTAAATGTAGACAAATAGACAGCTATATGCATTTTATATATATATATATATATATATATATATATATATATATATATATATATATATAATGTATGACTCACAACTAATCATATATGTTCATATATGTATATATATATATATATATATATATATATATATATATATATATATATATATATATCTATATACATACATACAGATAATATTTTATATTTATATATATATATATATATATATATATATATTATATATAAAATATATGTATATATATTATATATATATATATATATATATATATATATATATATATATATATATATATATATATATATATACACATATCTATAGATATAGCCATATGATATATATATATATATATATATATATATATATAGGTACATACACATATATACATACAAATGGTGTCAGTAGCCATACATATGTAGAAGTAGTGTGGAATTACTGGGTGCAAAGTATATCCCTCAGCCACAAGCCCTTTAATTGCCACCTGCGAAATGTGCAGTTTGGCAACCATTCCCACAAATGAGAATACTGACTTTAAACATATACCCACCCACAATTCAAAGGACATGACACAACACAGGTATGCATACACAGATAACCTTTATTTGTTTACTATACAATAGTGTATGCCAGTACTTGCACCACATAAGGTTTGAAATATGTAATCAATGATGAATGCAAGGCTCACACAAAACAATAGATGCAAGCAATGTGTATATATACCATACTATGCTGTCCAGGCCAAGGCCTTCATCTAGTACAACAGTAGAAACTGGATTTGCCTTCAGGATATGTAACAATCAACAATTATAGATAAAGTTCAGCAGCCTCCAATTACATCCTGTAGTCAAGCCCTAGGGGGAAAAGTAGCAGTGTGTTAATGTCACAGTATCTTGTACATAACATTGCTTATCCTAACATCTCACTATCACACTGAATGACCCTTGTCTTAACAGTTATAGCCCTGAAAAGGTGTCATAGCCTAGGTTAATAGCATAGAACCCCCCCCCCCCAAAAAAAAAAGGCTGTAGAAGGGCATGGAACACTGTGTACCATGCACTTACCTCTGGAATGTACATGGGCACACATGTGTTCTCCAGCTGTTGCCCCCATATATGTGGACTTGGCCCAACAGTTGGTGTGGGAGTCCATGACATGACTGTGATGATAGCAGTAATGCTAGCGGTAAATAATGATTGGCCATTACCTAACAACCCTTCCTGTATCACAGCAGGAAAAAGACTGGCATATATGTGGAAGACAGAAGCAGGAACATAGGGTCATATTTGCATTATTGCTGTTACACACCCTGGAAATTGCTGGTGTTACAGGATTCATTGCAACATACCCTTATGCAGGAATACAACACTGAAATACAAATGGATGTAGCCATGTACTGATAGCACTCAGACAGAATGCTACAGACATATCTGGGACAATACCTGTGTAGTGCACAGATATAACCTAACAGCCAATCCCCCTGGTATCATATGGATAGGCCCACAGTTGACAGCTATGCAGACAGACAACATTCCATGAAAAAGTACCATGTACACAGAAACCCTGTAAGAACAGCAAGATGCAATGCACACAACAACACCACTCACGTTCTATATATATATATATATGTATATATGTATATATATATATATATATATATATATATATATATATATATATTTAATATATATAAATTATATATATATATATATATATATATATATATATATATATATTTATGTCAATACATGTCCCCTGCCATGACATGTATGAGAGAACATCACATATCAATACACAACATACATACACACCAATACATGGCTGCAATATGGAGTGTAGAGTGTGGTGTGTACACATCGCAATTGCTTGAGAAGGTGGGATATATATGTTGGTGAAGGGTATTAGGCACATATTGGTATGTAGGTCTGGTTGGGTGACAAACAAGACAGCATAAAGGGTTGGTATATGACACATGTGGTGGTTAAACACTGTGGATGGGTAGTTACATTTGGAATCTGGAGGCCATTGAGCCCCCACATGGGAACAAATGGAACATGGTGCTCACCCATGGACAGTTACAACAGCATCTACATGCACATAAAGGTGCTTGGGCTGTGGGCTGGGCAGGAAGAACATGCATGTCGAACATTGTGTATGTGTACTGCATGCCCCCAGGTGATGTAACACATACCCCATGTCTGTGGAGCTCCCTATGCACAAGACCCTCAACCTAACTGGGTGACAGACATATGTCTGTGTGTGCTCCATGGGGGAGGATACCATCCCCTGAGGTAGTTCCACATGAAGGTAGTGATGGAACAAGTATATAACACAATCTCAGCTAGCCTCCAAAGGTCCTCACCACTAAAACAAGTAGATATCGTAGAAGAACACCAGTATGAAGACCACCATGATAATGCAGCAAAAAGTTCTTTATTTAGGTACAAAAACAAGGAAAGAGATGAGCGCTTTCACGTACGGACTGTACGCTTCTTCAGATCTATTTAGTTGTATCAGGTCTAGTTCCTTATATAGCACAGATAAATGATAAATTGCGTCAATTATCCACTTAATATAACAATTTCAGAATTGATTGCAAGAAGCTGTTATGTCTATTAAGGTGTCAATGCAGTTTCTGAAGAATTGTAAAAGCTGTTTCAACATACAAACAAACAGACTAAGAACGAGCATAGAAATCTTTCTTTCCACATTGCATAAAAGCCTTAGCACTTAGATAAATTCTATACATAATGAAGTAAAATGAAATAATATAAAAAATATATAAAAATAGTACAGAGACATTATATATATATCTAAAAATGCCCATATACATAGAAAGGATGCAAATGTCAATGTGCAAAAGGTACTTTTTAAAAACTATATCTATAGCAGCCTAGATGTAGCCCTATATCTAAACTAGAATAAATGAGACTGTCAAAGTTGGCTTAGCACTTCTATCAATTTTGACAAACCAATAGGAAGAAATTTTGCATATTTAGCTAAACTGGAGGCTAAAATATATAAATATTTATACCTAGAAGCTGACACCACAAGTTTCGAATGAATCCACAAACTGATCTTTATTATGAGAACAAGTCACAAAAGTCACGTATCACAAGCGCTTTCGCTAGGATGTTCCTAGCTTTATCAAGTTGCTGAACCATTCTAAAACATCAGCTTAAATAGCTGCTTGCAATTAATTAAACACTTGTAATCCAATTAAAAACTAATTGGAGAATGATTGAAAAATAATTAATACCATTCATTTGGTTAAAATACCTGCCTACTAAAAAGTGTACTAGAAATTCAAGTATATTACACAGCCCACTATATACAATTAAAAACCTTTGTTATCAACTGTTATGTCCCCTATTAAATAATAAAATAATGTGTTAAACATCTGTGTAAGTTATACACATAAAAAATTATTTTGCTAAAATACAAGACATTTTCTAATTTACTCATATTACATTGTTTAACCTTGTACAAAAATTACATGCTTGTGAATAAAGGTCCACCAGAGTGGACCTAACAATGGTACATGGAGGCATAAGTGAATGGACACTGAAGAAATGAATAAATAATAACAAAAGACCACAGAGGGATGATACAAGGCAATGAAAGTAAATAGGAAGGCATGTACCTAAGCAGATGAAACCCTTTGCCTGTACCAATACATTCCCTAGAAAAAAACTTTGCAATTGTATGTATACTGGCTACCAGTGATGGACTGCGCTTATAATCTGGCCCTTCTTAGTTTTAAAATAGATTTTATACTAATAGTATCATTTAACCCAGGCCAGCTTGTTGCATTTAGTTTAAGCTGCCACACTAGCTCCCTGTATTCTAGGGTAGCTTCCCAGTCGCCACCTCGGGAATCCCTGCTTATCTGTTCAAGAATCATAAATTTAAAGTTATAATTCGGGCATACAAGGGTGTGCTTGAAAAGAGCATTAGTTTCTTTGTTTTTAGTTAACTCATAGAAATGCTCATACATTCTCTTCTTAATTTCCCTTTCCGTCTTTCCTACATAAAAACTTTTACAGAACATGCACACAACTAAATAAACCACCCCTCTTGAATTGCATGTAAAATGCATGGGAGAGTCAACCCTCATCTTTCTAGAAGGTAGATATATGCCTTTGCTGTTCAAAATTGCATGGCATTGTTGACATGCTCCACATTTAAATGTGCCAGGTTTTTTTGTTGTTACTGATTTCACATTATCTACCCTTGTGCTTCTTTCAAACATGTCCTTCAAATTGACCCCCTTTTTTCTAATAAACTTCGGTCTGTTTGGTAAAATATTCTTAAATTCTTCGTGTGCCGTTAGAAGTGGCCAAAATTTTGTAATGGTTCTCTCTATGTCCTCTGCCTGACTACAAAAGGTATATATGAATTTCGGTCCCATAAATTCATTGTTTTTTTCTTTATTCTTTTCTCCTTCACTAACCAATTGATTTTTCATGAGCTCTTTGCCCAACAAAAGGGAATACAATGTACCTCTTTTGCTATTCACTTCATTGTGTAAAACTTGAAATAAATCTAAAGGATAACCCCTCTCCAAGAACATTTTCTGCAACGTCATGACCTCATTGTGAAAATCTTTCTCTGTACTGCACATCCTTGAAGCCCTAATAAACTGGCCTTTAAGAATCCCTTTTTTTTGTGCAAAAGGGTGGGCACACTGGAAATGCAAGAACGAGTTTGAGAATGAGGGCTTACGATAAATTTTAGATTGAAAAGTTTTGTTGCTGTAGTCCTTGTATAAGTTTACATCCAAATAGTGCAATTCATGCAATTCTATTGTGTGAGTAAATTTCAAAAAATTAGTTGAGTTGTTGATGTAAGTTAGGAATTCTGATAACAAATCCTGTGTTCCTCTCCACAGGATACATATGTCATCCAAGAACCTCCTATAAAACAGCAAATGCTGGTTCCATGGGGGTATAAATACATTTTCATGTTCCCATCTATGAAGAATGATGTTAGCATAGATGGTAGCACAAGGTGCCCCCATTGCTACCCCCTTGAGCTGTTTAAACAATTCCCCTTTGAAAAATACAATGTTGTTTTCCAACACTGTACTCATGAACTCAACAATCAAGTTAATTAAATTTGGACTAAGATTTGTTTCCTTGATAAAAAATTCACCAAACCATTGCAAACCAGTGTCGTGAGGTATACTTGGGAATAGATCTTTGATATCAATGGTTACCATCAGTAATTCTGATTCAAAGCTGTTACAGGGAACCTTTTGTAAAAATTCCCAGGAATCCCTACACACATAACTTAATAAGTGTGTGAATTTTTCTGCTACATGCTCAATGAATTTTGATAGTGGTTCTGTTATACCTCCACTACCTGCCACTATTGGTCTGAATGGCAGAGGGCCAAGCCCTTTGTGCGTTTTGGGAATCCCAAATATTATGGGTGACCTAGGTTTCGGGACAAATAAAAAATTAAACAATTTTTCATTGATGACCCCTTGCCATAAGTGATCATTCAAGGAATATTTAATCTTGGACCAAAAAATATGCACTTCATTTCTGGAAACTGTTGCATATTGACTTTCATCCTGTAACATTTGATAGAGGTAATCATCATAATTATTTTCATACATTAATACAATGCCCCCCCCTTTATCGGGTTTCATGACCCTTATGTTCTCATTCTTTAACATTTGAATAAAATCAAACTCTACTTGTTTAAAATTAGTTTTATCAGATTGGGTGTACGTTAAACTCCTTAGCTCATCTTCCACCAACTGTTCAAAAAGCTTAATTAACAAGTGCATAGGGGGATTGTACAAACTTTTCCTGTCCAATTCAGAAGGTGTGCGTATTTGTTGTTTGAATAAATGCTGTAGATTGAGACTTCTAGTGAATAACTTAACATCTATTAAAGTCAGGGGTATGTTGCAATTTTTTAATGGAACAAAATGCAAGCCTTTTGTAAATACATCAAAGGCAGTGTTGTCAATTACAGTCTCCGTATAGTTATAAATAGTAAAACTAGACCTAGTGTACAATATGCATGCTCCCTGCTTAGAGCTTACTATTGTTTCATTAACTATTTCGACTCTCTCCTGAACTGCATTATTCATAGTTACAAGCATATTCCCATCTCTTACATTTGGAGTGTCAGAGGCCATAACCAAGCTCAACCATACTATTAGTATAAAACCTATTTTAAAACTAAGAAGGGCCAGATTATAAGCGCAGTCCATCACTGGTAGCCAGTATACATACAATTGCAAAGTTTTTTTCTAAGGAATGTATTGGTACAGGCAAAGGGTTTCATTTGCTTAGGTACATGCCTTCCTATTTACTTTCATTGCCTTGTATCATCCCTCTGTGGTCTTTTGTTATTATTTATTCATTTCTTCAGTGTCCATTCACTTATGCCTCCATGTACCATTGTTAGGTCCACTCTGGTGGACCTTTATTCACAAGCATGTAATTTTTGTACAAGGTTAAACAATGTAATATGAGTAAATTAGAAAATATCTTGTATTTTAGCAAAAGAATTTTTTATGTGTATAACTTACACAGATGTTTAACACATTATTTTATTATTTAATAGGGGACATAACAGTTGATAACAAAGGTTTTTAATTGTATATAGTGGGCTGTGTAATATACTTGAATTTCTAGTACACTTTTTAGTAGGCAGGTTTTTTAACCAAATGAATGGTATTAATTATTTTTCAATCATTCTCCAATTAGTTTTTAATTGGATTACAAGTGTTTAATTAATTGCAAGCAGCTATTTAAGCTGATGTTTTAGAATGGTTCAGCAACTTGATAAAGCTAGGAACATCCTAGCGAAAGCGCTTGTGATACGTGACTTTTGTGACTTGTTCTCATAATAAAGATCAGTTTGTGGATTCATTCGAAACTTGTGGTGTCAGCTTCTAGGTTGTCAACTTGTTCCTGGTCCTGTTCTTTGGTTTTTGGTGGTTTGTTGAGTGCGTCATGGCTGCGGAAGTGGACACCTTCGATCCGGTGGAGACACCAGGTATTTTGAAAAACATTGACTCCGATGCACCAGTAACTCGTGCAGAGTTTAACACTGTTTTGGCAGCTTTATCGGAGATTACAAAGCTCCTGAAAGGAACCGAACCGGAAGCGGATGTAGTAGTGTCAAGCCGGCAGCGCGCAGCACAAACTACTAGCAGGCTTGGAGGTGCTTGTTTAGGCGCCAATGTTTCTGGGCTTGCAAATGGATCTGGTGGCAATTCGAATGTAAGGCCAATTTGTAATGAGGGACCTGGTCGAGCTGAAAGGTCCAATGATACTGAGAGGCATAATGCTTCAAGAGTAGACAAAGGACAGCAACGTAAGGACTTCTGCTTTGAGAATTGGATGGAGCAGCAATTCTCATTCACTAAAGGTACTGTTCACTCTAGTAAAACTGCTAATATTGAACTAGAGCTTGACGAGCTAAAAAAGAAACTTTATGCCCTGAAAAATAATCAGATTGAGGTGGACTATTTGAAAGAATGCGTAAATCAAAAACGCATTCCAAAAGGCTTGAGAATATTTAAGTTTCCCAACAATGTTCAAACGGGAACACCGTATTATTTTAAATTGTGTGACATTTTTAACAGGGCGGGGGTTGAAATGTTGACGGTCATGATTGAAGAGTATGAAGTGAAACAGAAAGCTCTCACAAATGACTTGAATGCTTTAAATAACAATATTGTCACTGATTCCAATTTCTTGTCAATCAAACTTGACTATGGTAAAGCATTTGATGAGGTTGATGCATTTTGTAATAAGGTTATTAATAGAAAAATGCGCAAATTAGAAAGAGACTTGAATGAATATAGGGAGGGGGTGGCATATCCCCTATTCAAGCAGTATAGGGCTGCAATTCAGAATACAAATAACACAGAAAACCCAATATCTAATAATTGGGGGGGGGAGCCACCGAGGAGAAGTGAAAGGCTGGCTGGTAAAGAGCGTAAAGGATCGGTGCAGGATTTTCACCAACCTCCAGGCAGGGTAATGGGGTGGAAGCAGAAGCAGCAAGGGCCACGCCATTGGAATACATGAGCTTGGTTATGGCCTCTGACACTCCAAATGTAAGAGATGGGAATATGCTTGTAACTATGAATAATGCAGTTCAGGAGAGAGCCGAAATAGTTAATGAAACAATAGTAAGCTCTAAGCAGGGAGCATGCATATTGTACACTAGGTCTAGTTTTACTATTTATAACTATACGGAGACTGTAATTGACAACACTGCCTTTGATGTATTTACAAAAGGCTTGCATTTTGTTCCATTAAAAAATTGCAACATACCCCTGACTTTAATAGATGTTAAGTTATTCACTAGAAGTCTCAATCTACAGCATTTATTCAAACAACAAATACGCACACCTTCTGAATTGGACAGGAAAAGTTTGTACAATCCCCCTATGCACTTGTTAATTAAGCTTTTTGAACAGTTGGTGGAAGATGAGCTAAGGAGTTTAAGGTATACCCAATCTGATAAAACTAATTTTAAACAAGTAGAGTTTGATTTTATTCAAATGTTAAAGAATGAGAACATAAGGGTCATGAAACCGATAAAGGGGGGGGGGCATTGTATTAATGTATGAAAATAATTATGATGATTACCTCTATCAAATGTTACAGGATGAAAGTCAATATGCAACAGTTTCCAGAAATGAAGTGCATATTTTTTGGTCCAAGATTAAATATTCCTTGAATGATCACTTATGGCAAGGGGTCATCAATGAAAAATTGTTTAATTTTTTATTTGTCCCGAAACCTAGGTCACCCATAATATTTGGGATTCCCAAAACGCACAAAGGGCTTGACCCTCTGCCATTCAGACCAATAGTGGCAGGTAGTGGAGGTATAACAGAGCCACTATCAAAATTCATTGAGCATGTAGCAAAAAAATTCACACACTTATTAAGTTATGTGTGTAGGGATTCCTGGGAATTTTTACAAAAGGTTTCCTGTAACAGCTTTGAATAAGAATTACTGATGGTAACCATTGATATCAAAGATCTATTCCCAAGTATACCTCAGGACACTGGTTTGCAATGGTTTGGGGAATTTTTTATCAAGGAAACAAATCTTAGTCCAAATTTAATTAACTTGATTGTTGAGTTCATGAGTATAGTGTTGGAAAACAACATTGTATTTTTCAAAGGGGAATTGTTTAAACAGCTCAAGGGGGTAGCAATGGGGGCACCTTGTGCTACCATCTATGCTAACATCATTCTTCATAGATGGGAACATGAAAATGTATTTATACCCCCATGGAACCAGCATTTGCTGTTTTATAGGAGGTTCTTGGATGACATATGTATCCTGTGGAGAGGAACACAGGATTTGTTATCAGAATTCCTAACTTACATCAACAACTCAACTAATTTTTTGAAATTTACTCACACAATAGAATTGCATGAATTGCACTATTTGGATGTAAACTTATACAAGGACTACAACAACAAAACTTTTCAATCTAAAATTTATCGTAAGCCCTCATTCTCAAACTCGTTCTTGCATTTCCAGAGTGCCCACCCTTTTGCACAAAAAAAAGGGATTCTTAAAGGCCAGTTGATTAGGGCTTCAAGGATGTGCAGTACAGAGAAAGATTTTCACAATGAGGTCATGACGTTGCAGAAAATGTTCTTGGAGAGGGGTTATCCTTTAGATTTATTTCAAGTTTTACACAATGAAGTGAATAGCAAAAGAGGTACATTGTATTCCCCTTTGTTGGGCAAAGAGCTCATGAAAGATCAATTGGTTAGTGAAGGAGAAAAGAATAAAGAAAAAAACAATGAATTTATGGGACCGAAATTCATATATACCTTTTGTAGTCAGGCAGAGGACATAGAGAGAACCATTACAAAATTTTGGCCACTTCTAACGGCACACGAAGAATTTAAGAATATTTTACCAAACAGACCGAAGTTTATTAGAAAAAAGGGGGTCAATTTGAAGGACATGTTTGAAAGAAGCACAAGGGTAGATAATGTGAAATCAGTAACAACAAAAAAACCTGGCACATTTAAATGTGGAGCATGTCAACAATGCCATGCAATTTTGAACAGCAAAGGCATATATCTACCTTCTAGAAAGATGAGGGTTGACTCTCCCATGCATTTTACATGCAATTCAAGAGGGGTGGTTTATTTAGTTGTGTGCATGTTCTGTAAAAGTTTTTATGTAGGAAAGACGGAAAGGAAAATTAAGAAGAGAATGTATGAGCATTTCTATGAGTTAACTAAAAACAAAGAAACTAATGCTCTTTTCAAGCACACCCTTGTATGCCCGAATTATAACTTTAAATTTATGATTCTTGAACAGATAAGCAGGGATTCCCGAGGTGGCGACTGGGAAGCTACCCTAGAATACAGGGAGCTAGTGTGGCAGCTTAAACTAAATGCAACAAGCTGGCCTGGGTTAAATGATACTATTAGTATAAAACCTATTTTAAAACTAAGAAGGGCCAGATTATAAGCGCAGTCCATCACTGGTAGCCAGTATACATACAATTGCAAAGTTTTTTTCTAGGGAATGTATTGGTACAGGCAAAGGGTTTCATCTGCTTAGGTACATGCCTTCCTATTTACTTTCATTGCCTTGTATCATCCCTCTGTGGTCTTTTGTTATTATTTATTCATTTCTTCAGTGTCCATTCACTTATGCCTCCATGTACCATTGTTAGGTCCACTCTGGTGGACCTTTATTCACAAGCATGTAATTTTTGTACAAGGTTGAACAATGTAATATGAGTAAATTAGAAAATGTCTTGTATTTTAGCAAAAGAATTTTTTATGTGTATAACTTACACAGATGTTTAACACATTATTTTATTATTTAATAGGGGACATAACAGTTGATAACAAAGGTTTTTAATTGTATATAGTGGGCTGTGTAATATACTTGAATTTCTAGTACACTTTTTAGTAGGCAGGTTTTTTAACCAAATGAATGGTATTAATTATTTTTCAATCATTCTCCAATTAGTTTTTAATTGGATTACAAGTGTTTAATTAATTGCAAGCAGCTATTTAAGCTGATGTTTTAGAATGGTTCAGCAACTTGATAAAGCTAGGAACATCCTAGCGAAAGCGCTTGTGATACGTGACTTTTGTGACTTGTTCTCATAATAAAGATCAGTTTGTGGATTCATTCGAAACTTGTGGTGTCAGCTTCTAGGTTGTCAACTTGTTCCTGGTCCTGTTCTTTGGTTTTTGGTGGTATATAAATATTTATTCCATTTAAAAAGTGTTGAGATGTGAAAGTATAAAATATATATATCATAAAATCTCTAAAAATGTACCTATATGAAATATACAAAAGAAAAATATATTATAAATGGAGGCAATATACATATGTTATAATATTTATGATATTTATGTAAAACTATAGTCTGAAAGAATCTAAATAGACAGTATTAGAGTAAGCAATATAAATGAATAGTAAATCTAAATAAATCTATATAACACATACACAGAATATTAATTTCATAATTAGTAGTAACATTAATTGTAGTATAAATAGATAGGTTTAGTAAATTCATATTTCTTAGCAAAAATGTATTAAAAATAAATATTGAAAGTATATATATTTCTGATGTTTATTTGTATATCCAGATATGGGAATCTTAATTAATATATTATTTATAAAAGTAGTAATTAAGCCTCAAGAATAATACAAATATGGAAGCATATATGGTAGTAAATCATAGCTTAAACACAAGGATTTATTATTTTATTTTATTTTAAACTTCTCTTTTTAAGTACCGATCTGACACTAATATACTGATTCAGACCTGGACTATAATGTGCTTTAAACCTAAGGATCCATTGTAGTTCTATGCTTTCTAATTCATTGAATGTGTCACCTTTCCTATTATTTAAATGTACAAGTTGTAATGTTCTAAATCTGAAACTATGACCAGGATTATTTGATATGTGTTTGGCAAGAGCATTTTTCTGATCTTTTTTCCTAATGTCGTATATATGATTATATATGCATTCTTTCAGAGGTCTTGTTGTCATTCCTATGTAGAACGCATCACAATCCTGGCAGTTTGCTAGATATATCAAATTTGAACTAGTGCAAGTTGATTTAAAATTAGGTCTAAAATTAATATCTAGCTTGGGATGCGTAAAATTTATATCATTGGAGATATAGCTACACATATTACATGTGTTGCATGGATAAGTTCCTAGCTTATTGTATCTAATCCATCCTTCTATTTCGTCAAGTTGTTTTATATCATGTACCTTACTAGACTTGTCATTATACTTTTCAATACATAATAATCTTTTAAGGTTCTTGCTGTTAGTATAAATAAACCTTGGTTTAATCCCTACCAAACTCTTTATATCATCATTTGTAAGGAGAATATGCTAGTTTTTTTGTATAATCTCAACTATAGATCTGTTGTCACTGGTATATCTAGTTTGAAAAGGTATAACACTTTTCTTCAAACTATATCCCCCTTGAGCCTGATTTAGGCTCTTCCTCTGTATAAAGGGGGTTTGAAGTAAACAGGAAGGCTGTTTAACCGATTGAATCAATTCCTTACTATAGTTTCTCTCTATAAACATGTCTTCTAATTTCAATATTTGTTCCATTCTGTCTCCATGGTCCTTGCATAATTTATTGACCCTAGTATACTGACCCTTTATAATATTGCGAAATATGTGTCTGGGGTGCATGCTACTATATTCTAATAATGTATTCTTCCAACAGGGTTTCCTGTAGATAGTGTGACTTAGATGACCATTGTCATCTTTAATAATAGTGATATCAAGAAAGTTTATTTTGGTTGTGGAATGTTCAATGGTAAATTTGAAGAAGGAAGTAGTGGCTTCTAGATGTTCCACAAATTCAAGGAATTCTTCTAGCGTACCATTCCAAAAGATTATGATATCATCCACAAAACGTTTATATAGTGACATCTTTTCAAAATTAACATTATTGAATAAGTGCATGCACTCCCAGTAATAGACCACAAGATTCGCGTAAGTATTCGCACAGGGAGTGCCCATAGCCACTCCCCATTGTTGCAAAAACAAGGTATTGTCATACATGAAGACATTATTGTTTAATATGAGATCTAGAATGGCATTCAAAAGAATCTGTTCATTATTATCAAATTTACCTATATTATGAATAATGTGTCTAATAGCTTCAGAACCATAGCTATTCGGAATAGAGGTAAATAAATTCTTCATGTCCATGGTTATTAGAAGACAGTTAGCAGGAATACCCTCTTTAAAATCTCCTAGTACATCTAGCAACTGATATGTATCTTTTAAAATGGAAGCTATACCATCAATAATGGGTCTTAGTTTCTTTTCTATATACACTGACATTGTTTCAGTGACCCAACCATCTCCAACCACAATCGGACGTAAAGGTGGTGGTATTATGCCTTTGTGTATTTTAGGCAGCCCTTTTATGTATGGAATCTTGGGTTGCTCTATTAAAAAGTACAAATATAATTCTTGGTTTATCTGCCTGCACATCAGGAAGTCATATAGTTCATGGTGTACTGAAAAAATAACTTTTGTCAGGTCATTAATATTTATCTCCTTGTAGGTGTCAGTGTCTCTAAGCATAGTGTGCATTAAATTGTTATATAGTGTATCATCTAATATCACAATCCCGCCACCTTTATCGGCGGGTTTAATTACAATATTCTTGTCATGTTGAAGGGCATATAAAGATTCCCATTCAAAATGTGATACATTAGTATATAAATTTTTCATTTTATTATTAAAATGTCTATAAAAATCTGTTTCACAAGCTTTTGTGAAACATTCAGTGACTGGTGTCTGGGAAGGAGTAAAAGTACTCTTCCTTTTAAAATTGTTAGCCTCCATGTCATAGTTAGTAGAATTAACTCTGTTTTTATCAAAAATGCATTTCAAATTAACTTTACGAACAAATAGCCGCAGGTCAGTTAACACTTCACTAATATTACTAACATGGGCTGGTATGAAGGATAAGCCTCTATTTAGTAATGCATAGTCAGTCTCAGTTAAAGTCCGTTGTGACAAGTTAAAAACTAAATTCTCTGTTCCCTTCTCCGGTTTCTGTTGCCGAACGTCGCTTCTTCCCCAGAGTACTTTCTTTTTGTACGCCCTCTGCTCCTCGATCTGCTCTGGAGGTTCTTCCGAAATTTCAGTGGTAGGGGTAAAAAACCCTCTAGATTACCTTGTTTAATTTTGGGTTTGGCGCCTTGTATACTCGCATTCTGTTGAGCAAATGCTTGTTGGTTAGGAGGGGGAGTGTCTCTCACCTCGTGATTTGATATATTCAATGATGCAGATGACGTAGAGGCTTCAGTTGAAATGACCGGATTCCTTAAGGTGGAATTACTATTCAGTGAAGACGAAACATTACTCTGATTGATAGAATGTTCTTCAGTTTGACTAGAGTTCACACTAGGCACATTTTCAGTTGTAATAACTTCTCGGTATCTCGGCCAGGCAAAAACATGATTATTAGCAAAATCTGTATGGTCTCTGTAGAGTTTGCGTGTTTTTATCTGTTGTAGTTTATCACCATAAATGGAAAGCTGATTGTACATATTATCTAGTCTCTGTTGAAATTGCTCCTCCTTAAAGTTAACTATAATGTCTTTTGTCAGAGTTTCAGCTTGTGTATTGAGGTCTTTTTCAATCGGTGAAAAATATTCAATTAGAAGCCTTATGTAATTGAACCCCAGATCCAAGTTTAACTGTTGCCATTTTCTTAATAATTCGGGGTGGGTTTCTCCGTATGAAGGCATACATAGAACTCTCATTCCCCTCGGAATTACTTTAAAGTGTAAACACGCTTCTAAGTGACGTCTCTGCCAAGTGAGTCTATATAGTTTATATAATATGTTTTCTAGCTCTCTTATGGCGACATTAAAGTCTTTTAACTTATCAGTATTGCCTTTCTCTGTATTTAGCACAGTTGAAGTGAACTCCATATTAATATTTAGTAAGGGATTGTCTTTCAATTCAAGCAGGTTGTTCCATTTTCTTACCCCACATTGTTTAGTCGGTGCATAGTCCAATTCGATTGCAATAGCATCCATCGTGTGCAGGCAGCCAAGGATAAAGTAGAAGCAGCAACAAGTATATAACACAATCCCAGCTAGCCTCCAAAGGTCCTCACCACTAAAACAAGTAGATATCGTAGAAGAACACCAGTATGAAGACCACCATGATAATGCAGCAAAAAGTTCTTTATTTAGGTACAAAAACAAGGAAAGAGATGAGCGCTTTCACGTACGGACTGTACGCTTCTTCAGATCTATTTAGTTGTATCAGGTCTAGTTCCTTATATAGCACAGATAAATGATAAATTGCGTCAATTATCCACTTAATATAACAATTTCAGAATTGATTGCAAGAAGCTGTTATGTCTATTAAGGTGTCAATGCAGTTTCTGAAGAATTGTAAAAGCTGTTTCATCATACAAACAAACAGACTAAGAACGAGCATAGAAATCTTTCTTTCCACATTGCATAAAAGCCTTAGCACTTAGATAAATTCTATACATAATGAAGTAAAATGAAATAATATAAAAAATATATAAAAATAGTACAGAGACATTATATATATATCTAAAAATGCCCATATACATAGAAAGGATGCAAATGTCAATGTGCAAAAGGTACTTTTTAAAAACTATATCTATAGCAGCCTAGATGTAGCCCTATATCTAAACTAGAATAAATGAGGCTGTCAAAGTTGGCTTAGCACTTCTATCTATTTTGACAAACCAATAGGAAGAAATTTTGCATATTTAGCTAAACTGGAGGCTAAAATATATAAATATTTATTCCATTTAAAAAGTGTTGAGATGTGAAAGTATAAAATATATATATCATAAAATCTCTAAAAATGTACCTATATGAAATATACAAAAGAAAAATATATTATAAATAGAGGCAATATACATGTGTTATAATATTTATGATATTTATGTAAAACTATAGTCTGAAAGAATCTAAATAGACAGTATTAGAGTAAGCAATATAAAAGAAGTGTATATTAAATAATATAAAAGTAGTGACGGAACAGTAAAAAATGAGGTTCCATGGTGGGTCACGCATGTGATGTGGACTGGTAACATATGCACATTAGGTGGGAGTGGTGTTCCAGCTGGCAAATAACCCTACACATACTGGTTTGTAACTGTCATGGGACATATGAGGGATGTAATATTCCACACAATCCCAGAACATGTCCAACAGCATGCATAGATATTCCCAATATCACAGAATGGCAGATGTGTAGCAATCACATAGCAGGCATACCACATGCATATGTGGAAACATAGTGGCAGTGACAATGGCATGTAGGTGAAATACTCTGTAACAGCCCAGCAACTCTAGTGTCCCCACAGGCAGCATGTCTATAATCACATGGCAGAAAGTGTTGTACAATACAATATATGACCCAATGGTACATATAACAGAGACATACCACTAGCGTTGTGTGAACATTATGTTGGAGCTGATATGGTGGCGGGAGACTGACATCGGTATTGTATTATGGTAAACTTGACATATGAGTTGCTCAGACATTTTTTTCCATTATTATGTCATTCAGGGAGTAGGGCGCACCTGAGGAATGCCATCTACACTGCCACTGAGGATGAAGTTATAATCACCAGCATCATCCAAAACTATCAGTTGTTGTTCTCATGGACAAGCCAAGACCAGCAGCAGTGAACAGCCATGTGGAATGATATGGTCCACAGGGTGAATGAGGTGGAGCTGCACAGCCGTACATATGAACAGGTCCTCCACCATTGTAGTGACCTGCTCCACCATGTACGCCGCCATACTACTGCCGTGCAGGGTGACCACCTTGCAATGGGGGGGGCATAACATCCATCCCCCCTCACCAGAGTGGAGGAGCTGCTCATCAGCTGGTAGAACCTGCCTATTCCACATGAGCTACAGACTTATACAGTCATGGAGGTGGGTGCTAAACACATGCCAGACATGGAGGTAAGGTTCCAGGGCATATCAGTAGATGACTGTAGTGTATGCATCTGTACCAGTAGATCATGCATATGTGAGATGTGGGGTCTGTTGCTATGTAATACTGATAAGCAGTAATGCATAATCTGTAGTACTGTGGACTTATTGCAGCTACCCTGTAGCAATGCCACAGCTGTGGCCACTGACATCAACTCTATCCCATCTGAATGTAGATACCTCTGGGATACCAGCAAGGCAGAGGCCGGATGCTGGTGATTATGGTTTAAGGTTATGCTTGGCAATTCACTGTGCATGTCATAGCTATGGTGTAGGCCATAAAGACATCTAACACACCTACCCATAATGCATGCTGTACATGTGTACTGACAGAGCACACACCTCACTAATGGGACCATCAGCCTCAAACACATACAATGCACAGTCCATCTCAGACAACTGTGGCTATACTCCAGTGCACATTGCCCAGGCACAGCTGACATCGGCCCAACATACACAGCTTTGTCATACACAGAGCAGTTGAACATGCTACACATAAATACATCCCAATTCCTCTGCAAACACACACTCCAGGGTCCTAAACCTCATCAACAGATTACACAGAACATAATGGAGGGATAGGCCCTGTCCTGGGGAATTCCCACACTCTGGAATGGACTACACATACATGTCAGGCAATGCTACTCATTGGCCCTCTTTACAGAAACACTTGACAACTGGATGGGAAATGGGGAATTCACCCTGGGTAGTATGTCTGTGCCACAGCCTGACAGGGGCACAGGGAAATAATATTAGTGGGTGGTGCATGACTGGGAACCCTTGTGGCTAGGCTTATGTAGGCCCCAGGACCAATAGACCAGTACTCACCTATGCACCTATGTGTACCACAAGCAACATCAGCCAAGGCTCAATAATGGCCAATAATGGTCTCTACATTCACAATAGGTACAGTACATTGTGTCTGTGGTCGGTCTAATGGTAGTCTATCACTCATACATGCACCATTGATGATGACATCTGTGAATACACATCAAGCATTCACTAAACACGTGTCCACATGTAATCCAGAAACACACAGAGGCTGTGAGCAGCAGCAGAAACACAACTGACACACAGATACACATCCTGCAATGGTGTGTACACCTGTGAGATATGGTGCACAGTACATGTCAGTGTGCTGAACAGATGCACAGCAATGCTGTGGACATGAGTGCAGTGAGTTCCAGGGGGAAAGCCATCACCTACTACCAGACGCCATGCATCACAGCCATGTATAATGTTGGTAACGGGGATTGACTACAGTTGCACTGCATGCTGTTGAGCATCACATGCCCTGCATGCTGACATGTGTGTAATTTCAGGTTTGTGTGTGATACTGTACTGCACCATCACCTGCTATTGTGTGTGTTATGGATGTGCGGGAGCTCTCTGTAGGTGCTGTCTGGTGGAGTGTATGGGTTTAATGAAGCTTTCGGGTCTACACCCTTCATCAGCACATAAAATCAACTTATACAAACCACATTTAAATAGAGGAACATTTGAAAATCACATGAACAAGCCAGCCATTCAGATAAAGACCCAAATTAATTATGCAAATTATTTAAAAACACATCATACCTAAATTTCTTAAATACTCTATTATACTTATAAAATACATATATAAAAAATATATACATATACTTAAATCATCCATATTAAAATAAAATATAAGGAACATTAGAAAAAATGATAAGACAAAACAATTCTCATAAATTCTCCCTCTGTCGCTTAACTAACACTGGTTTTATACTTACTGACCCATTTAGACCTGGAGGTTTATCAGCCTGTAGACGTACTATCCATTCATATTCCTTCAATAACAGAATATTATCTAGATCACCACCCCTAATGCCCATTTGTACTGTACAGATGCACCTAAATTTAAATGCATGTGTTCGAAATTCATGTAAATGTCTGAATAATGCGTTTGTCTCAACCTTCCTTTTAATCTCAGACCTATGCTCTGTTATTCTATCTTTAAGCTTCCTAGATGTTTTCCCCACATAAAAAAACATTACATGAAGTGCAGTTAGCAAGATAAACTAGCTTAGTGGTATTACAATCTGCTCGAGAAACAAATTTAAACCATTCACCTGTTATGGGGTGCTGGAAGCTACTACTACTATCATTGATATCAGAACAACAGACACAATTGTAACACTTAAAGGTCCCCATACTAGCTCGTATAGGGACGAATTCTGTCAAAAAATCCTTATAACATAAAATTTGTTTAAACGTTTGACCATTTCTAAAAGCAAACCTTGGAACTGGACCTAGTAAATCTTTTAAGTCTGGTTGAGACATCAAAATTATCCAATTCTTTTTAATTATTTTACAGACATTATTAGTATTAGCATTATAAGTGGTGGTAAATCTAAGAACAGAACTGTTGACTGACCTATCACCTTCCTCTTCTGTTGTGCAACATAAGTGGTTCAGGGATAAAGAACCAAAAACTGGTCTATAGGGGCACCTTCGTGACTACTGTGTTTTTGGATACTACTTGACATTTTCTAATCTAGTGTATTTTCGTGGTGGAACATTGTTGTAGCAGGTGGCCACTTACAACAATATAGGAGGAATTTAAAGCCAGCTGTTTCAATATTGTTGTGTATCTACACTGCTGTTGCAGGGATGAGTTCAACTATTAAAAGGTTACTAACTAAGTCAAGGAAGGTTGAGACAAACGCATTATTCAGACATTTACATGAATTTCGAACACATGCATTTAAATTTAGGTGCATCTGTATGGTACAAATGGGCATTAGGGGTGGTGATCTAGATAATATTCTGTTATTGAAGGAATATGAATGGACAGTACGTCTACAGGCTGATAAACCTCCGGGCCTAAATGGGTCAGTAAGTATAAAACCAGTGTTAGTTAAGTGACAAAGGGAGAATTTATGAGAATTGTTTTGTCTTATCATTTTTTCTAATGTTCCTTATATTTTATTTTAATATGGATGATTTAAGTATATGTATATATTTTTTATATATGTATTTTATAAGTATAATAGAGTATTCAAGAAATTTAGGTATGATGTGCTTTTAAATAATTTGCATAATTAATTTGGGTCTTTATCTGAATGGCTGGCTTGTTCATGTGATTTTCAAATGTTCCTCTATTTAAATGTGGTTTGTATAAGTTGATTTTATGTGCTGATGAAGGGTGTAGACCCGAAAGCTTCATTAATGCTGTTGTTCGTGACTACTGTGTTTTTGGATACTACTTGACATTTTCTGATCTAGTGTAGTTTCATGGTGGAGTGTATGGGTTGCCATGTATGTCGACTGCATGTGTGCATGTCTGTGTGTGTAGCTATGTCTGCACACATATGTGTGTGTGTATGTACTGTTTAACAGTGATATGCAGGTCTTACAGTCTGTTCCCTGTTTTCCCCTCACAGGTAGTGAGGTGGGGCTGAGTCCCCCCCGCAGGGAATCTGATGTCACTGATACAGACAGTGACCATGAGGATAGGTGTGTTGAGGCATAGGAGGGTCACCATGGGCTACCACTGGGCCACCACTTGACATCCCACATGTATCCACCCCATCCACGCACACAGTCACACTGCCTGTATATACCTCATCACCATTGGCCTTAGCTGAGGGACAGTCTATGGTTGGCATTGGCCAGGACAGTGTGGTATTTATGGCACATGTATCAGGACACAGCAGCCATAGCCAGATGTCTGGTGGAGTATCACATAGGCAGATGTTCAGGGGTGCTCGTCAGAGCACTGCTGGTCATCATGCCCCTGGCAGACGTGGCACATCTATATCAACCACACACACATGTTCCAGACTGTCATGGAGGCACAGCCATGAATGGAATGGTACACCAGGCAGGGTGTAAGGGCGCAGAGGGGTCATCATTCTTCTGTAACTGACAGCATCAATGACCTAGCAGGTGCCATCCATAATTACACCGGGTTCATGGATAGACAGTGGGGTGAGACATTGGATCTCATCCACAATGTCATGTCCATGCATCAGGACAGGAAAGGACAGTTGCGACGGCCACGTGGATGTATGCCTGGAAACACCAGCAGTTGGAGGTCACCGTAGACATACCACCAGTCACAGCCACTCCTGTAGTGTCAGTACTAGCCCCAGCACTGTGGGGGGATGCTGTCCACAGACCATCATATCAGACCACGTGCACGTGGCCCTGGCCAGTCCCAGGAGGACCTGGATCCAGTGGACATCTGTCAACCTCGGGGGACAGTACCCAATCTGGCTTTGTATCTGATACTGCCTGTAGCATCCCTGCCAGGCACAGGTCCCATGTCCGTGGCTGTAGATGGTGAACTGCAAACCCGGCCAGGTACAGTCTGCAGCTATCTCCCAATTCCCTGTTTAGGGCAGCCACATGGAGGAACTGTGTGCATGCAGACACACACACATAAACAACAAATCTAGGGCAACCACATACCTGCACACACAACATCACCAGTGGCCCATAACAGTACTCAGCCCCCCCACACACACACACAGACACACACACACACACACATGTTGTCAACTGTATGGTTCAGCATAGGCCTCTGGCAAACCAACAACACACCCTGTACATATGCTAAAACCTGTGCCACTACCTGACATCTGTAACATTGATGCAAGGACAGGCTAACATGGTGCTGATGCACAGGGTGACTGTGCAACAGTGTAGCAATGAAATGACATGTAGCATGTTGTCAGCAGTAAAGTGAAATGCTAATATCTTGGAAGGTGTAGCTGTGCAGCCATAATGCATCATAGCTGAAATTAAAAATGTTGTATTGTTGTCACCATTATCTATTCTTATTGTGTTGTGTTTGTCCATGTGCCACATGGCTGATGGATGTAGTGGTGTCAGCAGGCCTTCTACAGTGGACACCAGTATGTATAGTGGGTGGTACACATGCCATGGCTGGGTATAACACACATAGTCTTTGGTTTGGATGCAGTACACGTACAAGACTGTACACATGGGGGTATGTCCCCATGCAGGTAACACATCTGTTGCACATGTAACCCCACCAAGATAGGATAAGCACAACCACACATTGCTATATATACAGTTTGCAATGTGGATGACAGTGAACATGCTAACAGCAGGGTGTATGTCCCTCTCCCCACTCTACTGTGATCCTCACCTCAGTAACATGTGTGTGCCAATGCTGGTGGCATAGCCCTACCTGTAGGAGGGTATGAGGTGCTAAACTACTATGAATGGTGTAAACAGCAACTAACAACCTGATTATATGCACTGTACAGTAGTACAGACAGCTATGTGGGGGGATAGATGCAACTGTAACTGCAATAATGGCAGATGTGTCCATAACAGCCACACCCAGTGAATTATAGCAACCCCAGTAGTGCTGCACACCTCTACAGTGTGGAGGAGGGCATTAACATATCTATGACCTTTGAAGGACTGTACATCTACACCTGTGAATGTCGGCATTTGCCAACCAATCCTGGTGGAAACATATTCTGTGAACGGAGGTAGATCTCTTAACAAATACACACATTCCTATATGTGGGATGGTGTACAAATGCCTGTTATGATATACACAGGCATTGTGCACTTCCTAGCCCTCATCTACACTTGTCATGATTGGGTAAAGTCCAACAGTGGTGGGGTCCCATGTGTTAAGATTATCAGTGACATTGGCCTTGGGTTCATTGTTGATATGTTCCATGTCCCTGCAGACCAGGGTCATTAGGTTACTGAGTGGTAGTTCCCAGCTGACATGGTGGGTTTGTGGTCATCCTTTCCAACATTGTTGAATCCATTGTCAGGTGTAGGCCTATTGGATCGTATGAGGGATGCCAGCTACTTACTGCGCCTGCACAGGGGGTTCCCCTAAGCATGACATATCACTTGACTGTATTGCGTCATATCTTAGTAATGCCAGCCTAACATCCTACAGGTGGGATGGAGTACTGTTAACATGTACTGCCCTTGTTGTGTAGGGTGCTGGGTATGGGATCTGCTAAGGTTGGTATTGTATTGCAGGCCAGACATGTTTGGCTGGGGGGAGCCATACCTATCCATGCCAGATATATGTTGTTTTGGTCTCTCAAACCCATCAATGATGTATGTGGACATATATGTTGTGGTTACATTTCCAGTTTCATCAACAGATGTATGTCCATATATACTAAGAAAAACAAAAAAGTACCGAAGCTAACACAGCTGAAGGTAAAACAATAAACTTTAATGCACACAAAAGAGAACAAGCGCTTTCACGGTGTGGTCTCACCGCTTCATCAGACTGTTCTAAACTAGTAACAAATGCAGTTAAATACCATAAGTTAAATAGTCAATTAAAGCAGTGATAAAAGCATCAATTATCTAAGAGAAAAATGTCACAACAAGAAAGCAGGCAAATTAATCATATAAAAAAGATATGAAATAAATGTAAAAAATATGTATAGAAAACAATCCTATACTCAGTGTTTGAGAGGTCTAGCTTTTAAAAAAGGCTTAAGAGAGACAACTTCATTAAGACCTGTTATTTTATCAGCATTAAGAGACAGAATCCATTTTTGCTCTGCAGATTCTGTGCGATTCCTAAGATCTCCCCCTCTCAAACTCTCAGGGATGATCTCTAGCACAAGGAATTTAAAATTATGTTCCTGTCCATGGCACATAATATTCTTAGCAAGGGCATTGGTGTCTCTCTTGTTTCTAATGTCTCTCTGATGTTCCAGCACCCTGTCTTTGAGTTGTCTGTTACTCATGTCTACATAAAAAGCATGGCAGAAAGTGTAGTAACTAAAATAAACAATGTTTTTAGTCCTGCAATCAGCATAAAAGTTTGTGTCTATTTTAAAGTGCATATTAGGGTGCATGTAAGTAGGACTAGCGTGTATAAACTTGCAGGCTGATAAAATACCAGGTCTTAATGAAGTTGTTTCTCTTAAGCCTTTCTTCAAAGCTAGACCTCTCAAACACTGAGTATAGGATTGTTTTCTATACATATTTTTTACATTTATTTTTTATCGTTTTTATATGTTTCATTTGCCTGCTTTCTTGTCGTGACATTTTTCTTTTACATAACTGATGCTTTTATCATTGCTTTAATTGACTAATTAACTTATGGTATTTAACTGCATTTGTTACTAGTTTAGAACAGTATGATGAAGTGGTGAGGGCACACAGTGAGAGCGCTTACTCTCTTTTGTGTACATTAAAGTTTATTGTTTTACCTTCAGCTGTGTTAGATTCGGTACTTTTATGTTTTTCTTAGTAGTTACTTGTTACTGTACCAATCTATTTTTATTCTCAGCATACTTTTTAAACGTATGTCCATATATACCCATATTGATATATATGTGTTCACCTTTGAAAGGGAGACAATCATTTCTTCGAACGGCCCTTTCTGCAAACCGAAAGGACAAATCTATCATTTCTTACTGCACCACAGTTCAAAACACAGCAGTTCAAAAGGCACCTTCACTGACTCTCGAACTGCAAGTTGGAATAAATATCATAATGCAGGGGGGCATGCCCCCCTGCACCCTCCATCTGGGCTGGGACCCCCACAATCCCCCTACTGTGCTATACTAACTCCGAGTTCACAGTACAGTGGGGATAGGCAAATATTCCCCATCCCCACTATAGTGCCATCCGCACCCAAATTGCAAAATCTGCAATGAGCGAATGTGTAGTGACATTCGCTCATTACACATTTGATGCATTTATTGCATGATTGTGCAATGTGGAGAACATCGTTTTGGTGTTCCAGCATTTGGACACATGGATTTCTCCCTTTGAAAGGTGAGCCATATATATGCTGACATATATGCATTCCTAGTTCTGTATATATGTGGGACATGTGGATATATGCATATATATCTATAGATGTATGCGTATCTATGTATATATGTATTCATTGGTATATATATATATATATATATATATATATATAGAGAGAGAGAGAGAGAGAGAGAGAGTTCTATAGCTATATCTACATATATAGATATATCCATTTAAAGTTGAATATTTACACACACACAAATACATCTACATGGCAGAATACATTCCCTGTAGTGTTGTATATCTGGGCTGGATGATATGTATGCAAAAACATCATGATTATGCATATCTGCCATGCCTTAGTGGCAAATCACTTTGTGTATGGTGTGTAGGGTCCTGGTTTTGAGCTTTGCAGGAGCTGTTTATTTATTTGCTGGGCAGAACACACCCCCTTGGATACAGAGTGATTAAGGCACTTTAAAGCAGTTGTGCGTGGGTTTGCTTGGAGGTAAGCACTGCTAACCTCTGGTTACATTTTCATACACTCAGTTAGCTTCTAAATTGCTTGACCTGTGTAGGCAGTGCTCAGCTCCGCACAAACTGACGCAAACCTACTTACAGCTGTATGGCCTGACACATAATGAGCGCTAGTACAGGGGTGCCATAGACACATACTACCCACTTGATATTGACATACATTTGTACAGCATCCCACTGCTCTATCTGACATACATGACGTTTAAGGGAGGCTCAGCAGTAGAACATCTGGCAAGAATCTGCACATAACATCCCACTGTTTAAGTACACTAAGCTGCTAGGCATGTAACATTTCACTGTGCAGGCTACAGGCAGACTGGCTCAACACTGGCCTACATCTTGTATGGGGGTATACACATGTACCTGCATATATAGCAGGTTCAACAGCCATGTCACAGCACAGGGTAAGATATACCTGTGTGACAGTGCATAGCCACAACCAATGTGAACACAGCCACAACCACATATGGTAAGCTAATATGATATGGTAATATATATGTATATGGTAAGCATAATATTACAGTATATGAACTATCTGTACTACAACATCCACATATGTGCCACTCACAGAATGACCCTACATATACTGGGCTGCTGCACAGTTTGGTCTGATGGCTGTCTGTGGTATGGGACATGAGTGTGTATGGCCCTACAAATGTGTACAGCAAAATGGTACCATACAGTGGGGCAGCATGTAACATCTGATATATGTGAAGCTAGAACAATGACATCTACCCCAGTCTGTACACAGGCTAAAGTACATATTAACAATACACACACTGCCGACATTCACCATCACTACACAGACCTCAGTACTGTACAAACATCCAGTGAATGTCCAGCTTATGTCATGAAACATAATCCCTACTGTACATGATGTGTAGCAATCTGATATATCACTGGCTTATCAGATATGATGACAGTATTTATGGTGTACAACACATATGCATCACTTCATGCTCACCATATGTACAAAGGTTGACAGAGGTGTGGCTGACAGCACATACACAGGGCCAGTATAGATATGTTGCTGCGATAACCTCATATATTTTCCACTGTAATGTGGTTTATTGCAACATATGTTCTATGAGGGATATGAAGTCAGTAACTGTCATGGCCTTCACCATCTACAGACTGCAATCTTCACACTACCTTCTGCATTCCACAGATAGATGTACTGTGGCTATCACATGAAACCATAGGCACAAAACTGCCCAGTCTGCAGATGACCCTGCAGATGGGGATTCCTCATATACATGGAACTGACATGGGAGGTATTGTGTCATGTACGACAGGCAAATCTAGACAAACACTGTTAAACCAACATTACTCCAAATGCAGTATAGCAGCACTTACAGATTTTAGTCAGGTCAGGTACATCACCCTCCTGTTTGTTGCCCTCTTTCCACAGTGTACGTTGTTAGAGGTAAATCCCCAATCCATCTGAGATGCTGTTTGCCAAACAACAGATGTAGTTCCTGCTCACAGTGCAAAGGCCCAACGCCACCATGATGTTCCTGGGTATTGGAGTGTGTTTCCATGCAACTGGCTATGGGATTGTTACCACAGCTGTTCCACATGCAATCAGCTAGGGGAGAGCTGCAATTTGTGCAGAGGCCATCAGCTGATCATGAGCATCATGTAAAATATACATGCTGCTGCCTAAGCAAGGCAGGTGTGGGTCTCCACATCCACCAGAGAGGGAGTGGGGGAGGCAGACAGAGGTAGATACATGTTTGCGTCAGACACCTACCAGCATAGGATAACAAACCCCCGACAACTATGTAGTGCTATCACAGTTAGACGCAGTTATTTGATGCACCACATGGGTTACCTGATGTGGAGCACTCAGAACATATATATGAGGGTGAGTGACATCTGCAACATGGATATGGTAGATGTATGGTAAGTGTCGTACACATGCCTGTCTGCATGAACAGGTGCCAGTGTCAACACAGGCACACTCACATAGGGACACACACACATTGACACACGTGGCAAGGCCAGGAGTGCAACTCATCACTAGTGGGATTGTCACAGCACATCAATGTGCAGGTATCACATGCACCACACAGGTCATATCAAGGCCATATGGGCAAAGAGTATGAGGGGTGTGTGGTGGTCAACTGTGCCAGCAGGCTGTACAAGGGTAGGCAATGGGTATACTTTGGCATCAGGCTACATGACAATGGTCTGCATTGTGGGTCAGGCTGTAGTTACTGCATTTGCCCATTGCATCCCCATCCAGTCACCTGGGTGACTATTGTGTGTGGCCAATGCTGTACACCACATGCCATGTATGTGTTCCTTAGTCCATGACATGGATAATGTCTGGGATGTGCACACCTCCCACATGCATGTACAGTGACGTGGAACTGTACCTGGGGTGTCTGGGCCATGTTGTGAACACAGATTATCATCAGATGAGCCTGTCTTGCTGACCTGTGTCAGGAACTGGTAATGGGCAGCAGGTTTACCTTTCACCTACATTGATAGCATGTCAATGGCATTCCTTGATGTCAGTGTCATCTGTCCATACAGGGAATGTTGTCAGGCATGGTATGTCCATTGTGTGTCACATGTGAAAGCACCACAGGTGGTGCAGGTGTCCACTGGGGAACATAGTGGAGGTGCACTGTCTGCATGTACGCACATATTGGACAGATGGGCAGGTTGACATGCCCTCTGTCACCCACTGCTATCACTGCATATTTACTATCATTGGCCAATATGCAGTGTACTACCCACATACTGGCTGTTGCCTAGGCATGTGTGTGCGTATGACACATGGGTTGAGTGTGTGTTCTGGGTAATAGTGGAGTTGTTTACTTGGACTGGCTGGCCTTGATGTCACATGTATGGGTATGGCTTTGCACCCCAGCCTCCCCAGCTAATTTACATCTGTTATCCCTGTGTGGCTGACATTGTGATATATAGTAGGGCCACCATAAAAGAAATAAGCAAAAACCCCCTCCCCATTGTACACACTCACCTCTACACAGGATGCAAGTTACACACACACCTGTCAGGTCTGGGAGTAGAACCCCTACTTAACTAGTTTATTAAACTACACTACTACACAGTTATATTACACACCATGGAAATTAATGGAGTACTTCTTCCCCAAAGGTGTATTTCACACTGAATGACATCAGCAGGATTACAAAAGTAGGGCATTTCAACTGTACTGTGAGTGACTAGCCTAAAATGCATTGCTACCTACACAGACAGTGAGACACACACAAACATTCACCACTGTCATGTGTGGGTATTGAACCCTTGATCTAGGCCTATATCACACTACAGCATAGAGCTGTTAGAGGACACACCACAGGACACACACAAAACATCCACAACTGTCATGTGTGGACCAAAGCCTACATCACACTACAGCATGGAGCAGTTATAGGTCGCACCACAGGGATTACTAAAGAACTTTCTCCCCAAAGTTGTATTTCACAATGATTAACATCAGTAGGATTGGAAAAGTAGGGCATTTGAAATGTACTGCGAATGAGTAGCCTGTGATGCATTGCTCCATACACAGACATTGAAACACACACAAAAGATCCAGAACTGCCATGGGTGGAGATGGACTCGGTTACTAACTGAGTACATTTCTGCAGACTGCACTCATCCTGCACTGATAGCTGCCAGCTTCCTGGTTCGCAAATTACCCTCATTTGCATGGTATTCTCCTACAAAGGAGGGTAATTTGCATACAGGAGCTCGGTCTGTGCAGGATTAGCCTGAGAACTCACATGCATGTCCCGGGAGCTTGTTCCTGGATCACACATCGGCCATATTGCTGAATATAGCTCTTAGACTAATCCTGCATGCTATAAAGGGTTTCGTAAATCCAGGGGATAGTTTAAAAAAGTATTTTGTGGCTTGGTCAGCTCCCCAAAATAGAAAACAAATACCAATAACATAACATTGAATGCCGCTTTTGAGACAATGTTTTTGTAGGCGACTGAATACTGCACCCCTGTAGCCCTAGAAATGTTGTATTCAAATTACAAAGTTGAGTAAATAACTAGAGAAAAGGGTATAAGATGAAGTCCAGATCTGTGCTGAAGTGTTAAATTTTGAGGTACATCTGACTGAACATTGCAATTCCATTCTAGATGTTTACTAATCATTACAAACAGCATGTCTGAATATTAATACATTTGGTACTAGAATACCTTTAGACAAAAATAAATGACTGACTTCTACACTGCATCTTCAGAACTGAGGATGCACATTCCAGAAACTGACAAGCTGTCAACTGATCATCACTTGGTAGTTATTTCAGTCAAATGAGTGAAAAAGCAAACTTAAATTTACGACACCTGGATGTTGTCAGATGCCCTGGGAATATTGAGAAAATGCTCATATGTAGGATGAGTTCATGTTGCACCCCAGTAAAAACCTTTTAGGCAGCCTAGTTCTTGATGTAGCCCAAGCAGTCACTATTCTGCTGCCTTAACATCTTAGCTATTAATTGTATGGGTATTTTATTAAAATGTATTTAATTCTCATGTGAATTAAGTTTATATTCATAACATTGAGGATTACACAAAGATTTCACATGAAGAAGTGTTTTCAACATCTTTTTTTTGGGACTTAACCATATATTGGCATGCATATGTTGAAAACAGATATATTACCCCTGTAACATGATGTTCTATAACAATATAATAATACCTATGAATGAAAAGCTGTGTTGTGATGTAATTTATATAGATTTAACTTCAGCATTTGACAGGGTCATACACAAAAAACTGATCAATAAATTAGTACAACTAGGTATTGATGTACTCTTGATAAGATAGATAGCAGCATAGCTTAGAAATAGGATATGGCAAGTATCATGCAGTAACTGGACATATGAAATCTTTGGTTACAGTCAGGGTGTCCCAAAGGGCTCTGTCCTAGGCCCTTACTTGTTTAGATTGTATATTTCAGACCTAATTTTTTCATCTCAGGTGTTCTATAGTCTATATGCAGAAGACCTGAAATTGGGTAAACTGATTACATGTGTTACAGATAAGGCATGTGTACAAAATACCTTGACTAAATTGACCATTTGGGCACAGGAGTATAATATGCTGATAAGTACATCAAAAACTAAGCATAGGAGATTTGGGAGGCATAAATTGAAAGGTGAATATTTAATACAGCACACAGTGATTGAAACTATAGACTCATTTAAGGAACTGGGTATATGGGTAAATTTAGCTATGAGTTTTTCTAATCATGTCAGCCAATTGGTTAATGATAGTTATAGAAATATAGGTTGTATAAAAAGATTTATAAAGTCTAGGTAATCAAAAATAATTAAGTTATTGTTTGTTAGTTACATTAGACCCAAACTTGTGTATGGAATAACAATATGGAAACCCTATAAGAAAACAAGCATGAATAAAATGGAAAGAATACAGCAGAAATATACCAAGGGCATCCATGGATGTGAAAATGTAAGCTATTATGAAAGACTAAAATATCTGAACTTGTACAGTGTCTCTTACAGATATCTAAGAGGTGATCTTATTCAGGTATACAGGGCATTTAGAGACAACTACCTCTGGGAATGTTTGGGGTTATCAAAAAGTACTAGAGAATCATCAGATAACCTATGTAGAAGATTCTATAGGAATGAGAAGTGTACTAATTGGTTGTCTGAAAGAGTAGCCGATGCATGGAACAGGTTACCTAATTACATTAAAGCAAGTACTAGTTTAGACGTTTTTGAGAACAGTCGGGACACTTAATATGGGAACAAGTGTTTGGAATGCTAGAAGGGCATTAATGCCCATGCTTGAAATATTTGTATGTATGTATGTATATATGTATTTTGTAGTTGCAGTGCAGAATGGAAAAAGTCCACATTCCCCCTTAGCCAATGAATGAACTGCCTGTCAGAACAACAACTGTAAGTCACTCCCCTATACACAAAAGTCATATTACAGGGATTGGGATTGAACACCTAAACACAGAGATTGAAATATTTCAAATAATCTGTTTACACACAGGTAGAATAATTTAATGAAATCATTTTGGCTAATAAAGAGTACGCTTCTTTTGTGGTGTTATCTGTGATTGGTAGAGATTTCCATCTATAACATGTACAAGTGTAAGCAAATGTCCTTGATATGGTTTCTTGCCACACAGCTTGGATACTTAAAAGTTGAAAAGCTGGGTTGAAGTATAAACTTGAACATTAAAATGGACCATAGAGATTTGCAATTGAAACCTTTACTGGTCAGTAGTCATGAGGCAATCCAGTTCATTTTCTGTCTTGCAATGTAATGGGGTTGTCTGTATGCAAATCATGGGTACTAAAACAAATAACAGACTAAGGATGTAAACCCCAAGGTGCAGATTAAAACACTCCTTTAAGTTACTAGACTTTATCCTAGGCTTTCTGTTTTAAAACTTTTGTACAACAAAAGGCATTACAATGACTGGAGCTCATCCCAAACTGAGACTTACAAATTATACAAAATTCTCTTCATGTTGTCCTCATTTATGGTGCTCTTTGTTATCATTAGTGGCTGTCTCATTTCATTTATATCCTTAAATACGATCCATCTTATCTTTTCCTTTGGATGCAGCACAAAACTGGTGTTTATGTTTGACAGTTTAACTCCATCTAATATTTTACACTCACATGCAATCCTCATGCATGGAGCACCATTTACGTTTGACAGTTTAACTCCATCTAATATTTTACACTCACATGCAATCCTCATGCATGGAGCACCATTTACATTTGACAGTTTAACTCCATCTAATATTTTACACTCACATGCAATCCTCATGCATGGAGCACCATATCTTAGCAGCGGTTAGCTGCTTCATTTCTTACTCTATCCCTGTTCACCCTCCCCGGTTTCCCTTTGAGCTTGCCCCCTCCTTCCTCCTGTTATGGTTCTACTCTTGTAGGATTCCAATACCTCTTTCCATTGGATTTTTCATTTTCTCCATTCCTCATTCCAGTCAGATTCTGCCATCTTTTTACTATAGCCAGAGACCTTGTGTAATTCTTGCTCTAATATGGTTTTTGTCTCCTTCCAGTTTTGAGAGATGATGGCTTTCAGTACTCAGCAGTCCGATAATGTTTATTTCTCATTTGTTTCACTTTTTTTATAGATGCTGTCCTCTTTCTTTATGCCCCATATACAGAATTAATAAGGTTGGTTTGCTTCTTTTCAAACTGTCTTCTTAGATCATCTCTGCCTGCTTCCAGACTTCTTGTGCCCACCCACAGTCCCAGAACATGTGCATCATTCCTGTCTCCTCCTCCTGACACCTCCAGCATCTACTCTCCTGACACCTCCAGCATCTACTCTCCTTCTTTCTCCCTTCCTTTCTCAATTGCATATGGGTTAGATACCATCTATACTGTATTCACAGACATTGATCTCCCTCTCTGTGTGCTTTCTGTATGTGACTAACTGCCTGAATTGTCTTCTTCCAATATCCTGCAATTCCTTTCCATTTATCCTCTCTTCCCCAGTTCTTTCTCATTCTTCTTCTTTGACTTTGTCCCGTCTTTCCCTTAAAAATTCATAGATCTGTTTAGTCCTTTGCTTCCCTAACGTCTTCCATTTATTTTATGGTACCATTCCCTCTCATTTTGCCCCTCCACTCTGCCTGTTTCTTTCTCTGTTGCTCTCCCTGCATTCTTTTTTCAGATGTCCCTGAGTCCTAAGTGGTTCCACCTCTAGGCTTCCATAGTTAAGCATTTCTGCATTTACTTCTCCATTATTTTTATATATTTCCCACAATACTTTTTTTCTGAATACCAAAACTTCCTCTAGTAGTATTCTAGTTTGCCTAGAGATTTCTTTGTCTTCTCTATCTTTGCCCCACCCTTCTGTAACCAACCTTTTTTTAAGTTTCCTTCACCTCATTTCAAGCATCCTAGTTAGTTCTTTTAGAGCTGCTTCATTTATGTCCTTCTCCATCGCTCCCTCTCTCATACTGTCTTTGGATTAGCCTCCTTCTCATCTGTTTCTATGCAGTGAATGATGTTACATGTTTGTGCATATGTTGAGATATGTAGGAACCCCCAACCCTTTTCCTATTCATTCTCATTTTTGCCCTGCACACTCCACTCTGTTCCCCTTAACTTTATTGACCCAGTCCTCTATGTCATTTTTTTGCATTTGTGGTAGCCTTTTGCCCCTTGGGTCGGTGTGCATGTAGTGGAGCACTCAGTGAGTTATTTCCGGTATTATCATCCTTGCTGCATTAATTCTCCCAGGCAATGTATAAGTCTCTACTTCTCTCTCTGTAGAATATTTCTTACAATTTTTCAAACTACTGATACATTTTCCCAGCTGGGTCTCTTTCTCTGTATTTCCACCATTGATCTCTAGGTACATAGTGAACTCTATTACTTTTATCTCACCTATCCCCCTTTCCTCTTCTTTTTCTTAATTTTGCTACCACTATAATTTTGTTGTTACACCTGAGTCCTGACACTTCCTTAATCTTCTCAAATGTCTCCCCTATAATTCCACTTGTTGCAGCCATATCCTCTGACATTAACTGGAAGTCATCGGCCTATAACACAAACTACAATCTTCTTCACTCCTATTCTTTAAGCATTGCAAAACTGAATCTAAGTTCCTCTGCAAACATCTCAATTTTAAGCATGTATAGGCCTGTCGATATTGGTCACTCTTGTTTATCCACTATTCTGTCTCCTCAGACACTCATGCATTTATGTGCATTTCAATTTCTAGGCCTTGATATACGTCCTGTACTCAATGTATGAACTTTTCCCTCAACCTGCCTTTGCTGCAATGTCTTCATTAGGAAGTACATACAGTAACATACTATATATAACATCTTGCAGAATATTTCTTCATCCCTATTTAGTGCATATATGTCTCCTATTATCCAGCATGTACCTCCCACCATTCCCTGCCAGATAATTTATCTACCTGTCCCACTTTGTATCA
>NC_056751.1:654827016-654862016 GCF_019279795.1 Protopterus annectens
AGAACATCGATGTCTGTGCTGTGACAGAAACCTGGTTCAAGGCTCCTGAGAGCACCCCAGCGCTATCAGGTTATACCTCATATTATGCGTTCCCGCCCCAAAATCCGGACAATACCAAGAAAGGAGGGGGGGTATCCATATTCATCAAGGACACCCACACCTCAAGACTGGTGGCAACGCACGATGCATCGGAGACCATCCAGGTGCAATTAACCATAGGCAAGACTGCTCTGCAAATTGTAGCATGGCCTTCCTGAAAACACTAGAGGGGATAAATGTATCACCAAACACCATCATACTAGGTGACTTCAATTACCCTAATATAGACTGGGAACACTACTCAAGCCCAAACACCCTAGCCCAAAAGTTCCTGGAATTCATAAACTCAAATGCCATGGAACAACTAGTCACCATCCCCACAAGAGGAGAAAACATACTTGATCTCATCATCATGAACATGGGAGCACAATGTTCAACACCGGAAGTATACCCCTCACTGGTGAGATCAGATCACAAACTAATCTCGCTGGAGGTCCTCATCCCACCCCACCTGAAATAAAAAGACCACAGTAAAGAACTTCTCGAAGCCGACTTCACACTTCTAAAGACTAGTGTGGTCTCCTTTAAGGCCCCCGAGCCGGCGGAAAACAGTACTCAAGCCGCTGAATCACTTACAAATGCCTTCTACCAGCACCTGCAGGACTGCATGGATAAGGCAATCCCAAGCAAAACAAAGACTCTTTGTACCAAAGGCAAGCGTCCAGTCTGGTGGACCCCAGCCATAAACAAACTCTACAACAAAAGGAGGAAGCTACTACAAGATAGAGCAAAATCCTTAAAAGGTAAGACACCTTTGATCACTATAAGTAAAAAACTTAGAGCTCTCATAAAATCATCCAAAGCAAATTTTGAGAGAAAAATAGCTAAAGACTCAAAAGACAATCATAAGGCCTTCTTTAGCTATGTTAGAAACCTGGGAGGAAACTCCCAGATATGCTCAGAACTAGTTCAAAATGATGTGAAGATTACTGATCCTACAGACATTGCCAACATACTGGCTGACAGGTTCAGTGAAAACTTCTCCCCCCCCCTCCCCGCCAAAAGGAGAGATATCTATACCAAACGATTGCAGCCCCCCAAACATCTCCAATGCCCAAGTGAGAACTGCTCTCTCCAAAGCAAAAAACACAGCATCCATAGGACCTGATGGTGTCCCCGGCTGTGTGCTCCACGAACTCAACGAGGAATTAAACCCACAGCTAGGACAGCTGTTTAATTATAGTCTTACCTCTGGATACGTACCCAGAGAGTGGCGCACTGCAACTGTGGTCCCACTTCACAAAGGCGGTGCCTCCACCGACCCTGGAAATTACCGGCCCATTAGCTTGACAAGCCTTATCTGCAAAGCCATGGAGAGGATCATAATGGACCTCATAAATAAAGACATAGGGAATTTGCAGACTTTGGATCCAACCCAGTTTGGCTTTGTCAAAGGCAGATCATGCCTTTTAAACTTGGTTGACTTTTTCAAAACAGTCACCAAAGCCATTGATGAGGGAAAGGCAGTCCATACAGCCTACCTCGATCTGGCGAAGGCCTTCGATACAATACCCCACTCGGGTATCATTGAAAAACTCATCAGCTTAAATGTTAACCCATACATCACAAGATAGGTTGTAAACTGGCTGAGTGACAGAACCCACAGGGTCAGAGTTGCTGGCGCCATGTCAGACTCAAAGCCTGTCACAAGTGGTGTCCCACAGGGCTCAGTCCTGGGCCCACTCTTGTTTGGCATCTACTTTTCTGAAGTACAAGCAAACACAGGAGGGTTATGGCTGACAAAGTTTGCAGATGACTGCAAACTGGAAGCCATAGTAGAAAACACATCTGACACAGATATCCTTCAGAAGGGTCTCACAGAAATGGATAACTGGTGCAGAGCCATGGCCTAAAGTTAAATGCCAAAAAATGCATAGTCATACCCTTCGGGAAAAACAAGGTTACCCCTAGCTACCAAATAGGTGGCAATCCACTGAGCACAGAAGAAGTTATCAGGGACCTGGGGACCCAGGTTGATAGTAGTCTGTCATTTGACACCCATGTAGCTAAAGTAGTTAGGAAGACCTTCTACATTGCCCACCTTATCTTGAAGGGATTCTCATCTAGATCAAGGGAGGTCATAGTCTCCCTATACTCATCACTCATCAGACCAATGATTGAGTACAATGCCCCATTCGGAATGTATCTGACCCGACACTTGCAGCAGCTGGAGAGGCCACAAAAGTTCCTCACCAAAAGGATAAAGGGTCTCAAAAATCTGTCCTATGCTGCCCGACTGAAAGAACTCCAGCTCTATTCAGTCGCTTACCGCTTGCTCAGAGGTGATCTTTGCCTAACATACAAGGCCATGTCAAACCCAGATTTGATGAATATGCTTCACCTCAAAAAATCTAGATCTGTCAGAGCCACAAGGGCGGGTGACTTAAACCTCGACACGGCTATTAATAGGACGTGCTGGAGGGATAGATTCATCACCCAAAGACTCCCTATGCTGTGGAACAAAATCCCGGTATATGTGAGGCAGAGCACCTCGCTGGCCTTGTTCAAGAGAAATCTTGACCAATGGATGGGAGATCGCAGATATACCCCAGGGATTACCTCAGTGTCACTGCTCGACAGAGGCACAGCAAAATAATGGGTATAGTTCCCCATACTAAAGGGGTGGCATAAGCCACAAAACGATGGGCTAGGCTTGTAAATGCCCTCGGGCAGATAGCCTAGTATGAACCTATGAACCTATGAACCTATAAAGGGAAAAAAAAGTAAACCAGGAAATAGCAGCTCTGCGCACATTTGAGCACTGTGTTTGCACGGCGCACCCCTGAACTTAAACAGGAAGGCAATGGGAAGGGAAAACAGCAGTAGGAAAGTAATCTAGGAGAACTAACATAGCTGGCAGGTGAAATGTATCAAAATCAGCCAATTACACAGGCAGCAACCCAGACCAGAACACTACTATAAACTATGCAAACACCTTTCACTCTGGTTTTTCCCATACTCTACACCACTGGTGTATACAAGTGTGGAAGTTTTAACAAACAAAACAACAAAATGATAGGGGGTGCAATAGCTATCATACAACATGTGGAAGAGGATGAGGGTGGTGAGGATGCTAATGCTGTCGACCAACCCACAGCGAGGAGACAGAAAAGAGTGTACAGACCCAGGGTAACCTACCAGGGGCTACATGAGCTGGAGATAGTGGAGTGCTATAGGGTGGACAAGGACCTCTTACAGAAAATTGTTGAACTGTGCCAGCCATGCCTGACACACATAACTAACGGAGGGGAACCCATCCTAGTGGATACCACGGTATGTGTAGGCCTAAGCATACTAACTACAGGTACCTTCCAAAGACCAACTGGGGATATGATGGGGATCTCACAGGCATCAGCATCCAGGTTACTCTACCAGTTACTGCATGCCATTTCAGCACATGCCAGTGAGCACGTATATTTCCTCAACACCCGTGAGGCATTGGACAGCAATATGCAAATGTTCCACCAAATAGCAGAATACCCTGAGGTAGTGGGTGCTATAGACTGCATGCACATGAGCATCAAAGCACCACCCAGTGAGCGGGGTAGGGTCTACATCAACAGCAAGAGCTTCCCCTCCATCAGCTGCCAGGTAGTGTGCAATGCTCATGGCGTAATAATGAATGTGTGTGCTGGCTGCCCTGGAAGCTATCCCGATTCCCACATCTGGCATCTGATGCAGCTGTACCAGAAATTTTGCCAATGGGGACATCCCTTACGGTCATCTAGTGGGGGATGTTGGTTATGCACTGGAGCCTTGGCTGATGACACCCATCAGAAATTCACACACACCCGAACAAGAACTTCATAATGAGGCACACAGACAGACTAGAATTATAATAGAACATGTGTTTGGGATGCTCAAGTCACAGCTCCAGTGCCTGGATGTATCTGGTGGGGCCTTGCAGTTCTCACCAGCTACATGTACCCAAATTGTCATTGTATGTGCCATGCTACACAATATGATCCTGCGGAAACAGCTGCAGCAGGAATAGTATGGGGGAGGGCCACACAGCCCCTCACCATTGCCAAGGCATGCACAGACACAGAGTGACTCAGAGCAGGAACAACCTGAACCTGTCCCAGTAGGCAGAAGGAAGCATG
The DNA here is from genome assembly GCF_019279795.1 of Protopterus annectens. Taxonomy (NCBI): domain Eukaryota; kingdom Metazoa; phylum Chordata; order Ceratodontiformes; family Protopteridae; genus Protopterus; species Protopterus annectens. Next base: position 654,831,219 of record NC_056751.1, read on the forward strand.
CCAGTATGCCCTGGCCTTGGCAAAGAGGCAATGTATAGCACATACACTGACACAGGAGGGACCCAGAGAATGACACCTCTCTCTGCCTCACACATACAGTAAAAGGGATGCCAAACATGACACTACCTATGCTCAACCATGTATAGGGAGTGTTCTATGTGCATCTGACATAGGCAGCCCTGCAGCACCACCCTCAATACTGCGGCACCCACAAGGTATGTCACTCAACCTACCAATTGCCGAATGGAGTAGAATGCGTTGTTCTCAGTAAACCAAGGAAACTGACAACTAATAAAAATACAAATATGAACCAGGAGGCAGAGTACCCAACGATCCTTCCAAGTGTAGGAAAATCTTCAGTTAGTAACTGAACCAGAACCACCAGGTAGACAAAGGGCAAAATCCAAAAACAACATTTAATTGAAGCGCTTTTCGTTTGCTCAAATGAGCAAACTTCTTCAGAATAAATTACACTACATCAAAGTTCTGGGTTTATATACAATAATTACCAGTAATTAAGCACAATTAAGCACCACAATAATGATCAATTAACATTTAAAAATACAGGTTTGTGTAACCTAGTGTATAAAGCTGAAAATACAAACCTTTACATAATTAAAACTATGCAGCATTATTAAATGCTTCATTAATAAGTAACCTATGCAATGGTTAAAAGACTCAAAAGGTAATAAAATATACTCAAACAATTTAATTCTTACATAAATAAGCACACAACTGTAGGGTATACTTGTCAAACTGTAATATAATAAACATAAGACTGAAAATTTTGTGAAGAAGCAAATCTGTCAGTAGAAACAAATTAAACAACTAAATAAATAGTCCAAATATAATAACATCATTGTTATTGGTAACCCAAACACAAAATAAAATATAATATAATAACAGAACATGATAAATTCTGCAAGAAAAATTATAAAACCTACATGAGTGGTGTACAACCACATAAGTCTATCTTTTGAGACTAAAAATGCTTAATAAACAGGAAATGGAACATGCTTCGTTTAAACCAGGGAAATGGTATGATTCCAACCTAATCTGCCACTGAAGTTCAAGTTCTAACAATTTTAATGCAGTTGGACCCCCCCTAGTGTCACAAAGCACCTGGTCAATCCCAATACATTTAAACTGGTGAGTGGGGTGATCAAGAATATGTTTAGCAAGTGCGTTGGTAACCTTTAACTTCCTAATGGCGTACTGATGCTCGTAAATACGTTCTCTGAACCTACGTTTGGTTTTCCCTACATAGTGGGCTGGGCAGTTCTGGCATTGTGCTAAATATACCAGCATCCTAGAGTTACAAGTAAGTCTATGCTTAAGTTTAAATTCATACTTGCTGACTGTAAACCTATTAGATTCTATAGAATGCGTTGTTACTTGTATCTATGGTATGGATGTGAGCATGCAAGGGAATCGGGTGGCTGAATGGTATGCCAGCAGATAGTAGACACCTATAGTGGCACCATGAGATCTGTAACAAATACTGGTGTCACTATAGTAGCCAGTACTACACAGGGTGACAAAACCCACTGCAGGAAATGTGCTGGGCCACGTGTGTCCCTATGGCTCACACATTTCAGTCAGGGAGGTTCACATACCCAACAACTGTCAAAGCCAGCAGGACATGTATAGACAATCACAATCAAAGACTGTGCTATGGCCTCTGAATTATGCCTATGGATATCCCCCCCCAGGCCTACACAGACAGACTACAGCAGATCAGGCAGTGTGATGTTAGTTCTGAAGGGTAGGAAGTCAGAAAATAATATGTAGGTCAATCAAAGCTAAGGCCTGCAGTACACTGATATGCCTCTAGTCAGCATGATAGGTTAGAATACAGAATGAAATGGAGTACCTGACATACCAGTACAGTCAAAACAAATGTGTACAAGTGTCAGGTGTGCCCCCACCAACCTGTGTAGAAAAGTAGAAACAGTCAGGTGTGCCTCCCCAGTCCTGTGCAGAAATGTAGTAACAGTCAGGTGTTCCCTCCCAATCCTGTGTAGAAATGTAGAAACAGTCAGCTGTGCCCCCTATTACTGTGTAGAAATGTAGTAGCAGTCAGGTGTGCCCCCCAATTCTGTGCAGATATGTAGAAACAGTCAGGTGTGCCCCCAATCCTGTGTAGAGATGTAGTAACAGTCAGGTGTGCCCTCCCCAGTCCTATGTAGAAATGTAGAAACAGTCAGGTGTGCCCTCCCAGTCCTATAAAGACATGTAGAAATAGTCAGGTGTGCCCCCACAATCCTCTGTGGAAATGTGAAAACAGTCAGGTGTCCCGCCCACAACCCTATGTAGAAATGTAGTAACAGTCAGGTGTGCCTCCCTACTCCTATGTGGACATGTAGAAACAGTCAGGTGTGCCCCTTCCCCAATCCTGCATAGAAATGTAGTAACAGTCAGGTGTGCCCTCCTCCCCCAATCCTGTGTAGGAATGTAGAAACAGTCAGGTGTGCTCCCCCCAACCGTACTTAGAAATGTAGTAACAATCAGGTGTGCCCCCCAAACCTATTTAGAAATGTAGTAATGGTCTGGTGTGCCCCCCAATCCAATGTACACACGTCCTAATAGTCAGGTGTGCCCCCCACAACCCTATGTAGAAATGTAGTAACATGTATGTGTAGGTATAATACCAGTGGAGCACAGATGCACAGAGGTGGCCAAGGTAGCAGTATAGGTTGTAGCATTTGCACAATATGCAGGTATGTGTGTGTTAGGTTGGTGTGTGTTTCATATTGTGTGAGAGTGGTCAGTATATATGCATGTTGAGGTAAGACCTGGTGACCATTGACCACTATTGCTGATAACAGGGACAAGTCCTCACAACTGCATTGCCAACGAAAATACCCACCAGTATAACACATGCTAGCAGTAAGCCATTGTAAATATATGGTGGTAATATGTGTCACCATCTGAAAGACTGACATGGCATGGCTGTTGGGCTAGATATACAAGCAGTACACAGGTGAAAGTACCCCAGACATACAGTATATATTGTGTCACTGTGAAATGGAGACACCCTTTGAATTGTACATACAGGTATGCATCACATTATCTGGTCCTGTAGTAGAGGATACTGGTGTTGTCTGCCCTCACACTTGCAGATCACAAAGGAGGTAGGACAGATGTATTGGGAAACAGCTGATGTATCTGCACATGCCAGCATAAATGGAATCATGCATATCTGTGTGTCAGATGCAAGTAGTGTCCATAGCACACATGCATCCAGCTCACGCAAACACCACCCACAAGTATCTCTCTGGTTGTATCCCTGCTGTGGGAATGGGTACAATATGACCCCACCTGTATATGGCAATAGTGAAAGAATGCAGCATGCAGTGCAGGTGTCCCATACAGGTGTGTCCTTAGCCATAGGTAACACCCTGCCAGCATCCACACCACCTGATCAAGACTGGTAGAAGGTATTGGCATGAACACCTATCACACCTACCCTGTCACCCCAGGGGAATATACTGTATGGTGGTATGAGACTGTAGGACTGACAGAATGCAATGGCTTGCCACATCTGGCCTGCATCTACACATAATGGCCCACCGGCCTCTGCCAAAGACTTGTCTCACATCTACTGCCAATGCATGTTATGTCATGGACACCCAAATAACAACATAACACACTCAACATAAGTCATGTGGACAAACCACAGTAAGTTGTCCACCATGTCCCACTGCATGAACTGTGGACCAACACCAAGACACAGCTGTGATGGGGTGATAACCTTAGGAAAAGTATCAGAGACTGTAAGCATAATGTATGGAAGAGGATGGAATAGCAGAGGGGGGGGGTTGGAGCATGAGCGGCATGGAATGTACAAGGTCCGACACAAAGCTGTGTGCATACACTATCCCTGGCTGCAAACACATAAATTGGTGGCTACATACCTGCCCGTACAGAACAATAGGGGTTATGTCCTGACTCATGGCCACTGCCTTTGGGTAACCTGTGCAAATCTATACAGCTGTGAGGTATTGCCACAACATGATAAGGCCATACTGTCATGTCGATGGATGTACAAGTATGGGATCCTCTGCCAGCACTGTACCAAGGTGCCAAACCGGATACACAGACCAAGCAGCAAGTGTCTGCAGCTCCCTCTCCAGAATGGTATAACTCACCATGAATATGTAGGCATCTGTCCACAATACTGGACACAACTGCAGTCACCCTTGTCCCCCAAGACATCACTGTGAGCAGGAATGTCCACCTGACAGTACATGAGGACAGAAAACATCACAATGTATAACAGTACACATGTCTGAATATCCCTGCTAACAGCGGTACCATGTAGCTGAAGCAGCACAGACACAATCACCTACAGTACACACTATCCCCTGCACAGTTTGTCCCCATATTGCCAAATGATCGACGGATACCCTGCAGAAACAGTTTGCTACCTGTAGGTGTACAACACAAAGGTCTGCAGTGGAGTACAATCTATCTGGAATTGATCCACATATTCACTACAGAAGGGCATACAGGGCATGCTCAAACATATAGAGAAATGAAGGCAATGCCAGACAACAACATACTGAAAGGTTATACTGGGCATGTTCACACACTTAAACAAATGAAACCGATGTCTGCAAACTACAGTGGACCATACATATCTGCCAGTTGCAGATGTTAGTGCATATACTCCTCAGTATTCACCAGCCATGCTTTGCACACACAGTGGATAGGAATACAGACATATATCCAAGAACAACACACTATATTAACCCAAAAGTAGACATACATAGATGTGTGGAAGAGAGTGACTGTGACAAGGAGCCATCCATTATGAGGCCTGTCCCACCCAGCACACAGCCAAATGGTTAAAACCACGAGGTGTAAATGTCACTCACTGTAGACATTAGCCACTGTTATCCATCAGCATAACAGACTATATGGTGCAAGTGCTAGCTGTGCAACATGACTGTACAAGGAAGTAGTCCTCTAGTAGCTGTATACACACACCTGTGGAATATAACCCTGTGTGTGCCCGCATGTGGAGTGTCAACCTCTAGATGAATGGATTACAGCCCATGCACACACACTGCCCTCCCCATAGCTCTACCATAACAAGCCTACTGAGGTTATCCACTTTGAAATACACCTTTGGGAAAGATGGAGCCCAGTAATCTCTTTGATGCATCCAATAACTGTGTACTGCTGTAGTGTAAAAAGCTAGTTAGGTAGGAGTTCTAATCCCAGACATGGCAAGTGTGTGTGTGTGTGTGTGTGTGTGTGTGTGTGTGTGTGTGTGTGTGTGTGTGTGTGTGTGTGTGTGTGTGTGTGTGTGTGTGTGTGTCTCTGTAAAGAGTAGGATGCTTTTTAGGCTAGTCAAACTCACTACAATTCAAATGCCCTACTTTGGCAAGGCTGCTGATGTCATTCACTGTGAAATACACCTTTGGGAAAGGTGTAGCCCAGTAATCTCTGTGGCATGTCCCATAACTGCGTACTGCCATACTGTGATGAACTAAATAGGTAGGAGTTCTAAACCCAGACATGGAAAGTGTATCTGTCTGTATAGAGAGCGATGCTTTTTAGGCTACTCACACATACTACAAATCAAATGTACTACTTTGGCAAGCCTGCTGATGTCATTCACTGTAAAATACACCTTTGGGGAAGGAGCACTCCAGTAATCCTTGTGGTGCATCCTATAACAGCATAATGCTGTAGTGTGATGTAGAACTTTGGTAGGGGCACATGGCACGTGTGGATGTTTGTGTGTGTGCTTCTATGTCTGTGTAGGGAGCAATGCTTTTTAAGCTAGTCACACTCACTACAATTCAAATGGTCTAATTTGGCAATCCTGCTGATGTCATTCACTGTTAAATACAACTTTGGGGACGGAGTTCTCCAGTAATATCCGTGGCATGTCCTATAACTGGTTAGTGCTGTAGTGTAATACACTAGTTAAGTAGGAGTTCTAATCCCAGACATGGCAGGTGTGTGTGTGTGTCTGTGTTTGTCACTCATATCCTGTGTGGAGGTGGCTGTGAGTGTGTAACAACTTGACTTATTGTGCAGTGGGTTTTGCAAATTTCTTATATGGTGGCCCTAGTATATGTCACAATGTCCACCATACAGGGATAACAGATGTGAAATAGCCGAGAGGCTGGGTGCAAATCCATAACCCTACATGTGACATTAAGGCCAGGCAAACAAAGCTAGCAACCCTTGTATTACCCACAAAACACTCTCAACCCATGTCTCTCACACACACACACACACACACACACACACACACACACACACACACACACACACACTTGCCTAGGCAACAACCACTATGTTGGTAGTTCCCTGAATATTGCCCACTGATAGTAACCATGTTGTGATTTCGATGGGCTACAGAGAGCATTGCACCCTGTCCATCAGTCCAATAGGCACATACATGCAGACAGTGCACCTTGCCTATGTTCCCCACTGGACACCTGCAACACCTGTGGGGCCAAAAATGTGACCCACAAAGGACATACCATGCCTGAAACACATGGCATGTATGGACAGATGCCACTGACACCAGGAAATACCTGTATCATGCTATCAATGTAGGTGCAGGGTCAACCTGCTGTCCATTAACAGTTTCCACCACATGAGGCCAGGATTGGCACATTTGATGATAAAAATCTTTGTACACAACATGGGCCAGACACCCCAGGTACAGTTCCACATGTCACTGTACATGCATGTGGGACATGTGCACATCCCAGACACCATCCATGCCATGGACTAAGGAACACATACATGGCAAGCAATGCACAGCAATGGCCACACACAATAGTTACCCAGGATACTGGATGGTGAATACAATACCCACCTGTGTGGGCAAATCCAGACATTACACCCCAGAGTCAAACTGCAAACCATTTTTATGTGGCCTGCTGCCATGGTATACCCATCACCTAGCCTTATATGGTCATCACAGTCGACCACTACACACCCGCGAAGTAATGCATCCATGCATGTAAGTACTGGCACCCTGTGTCTGTATGTATGGTGTAAGATGCCTATGACCATATTCACACTCACTACAACCCCCTATAGCATACTGAAGCATGCTGTCTGATGTTATACACCTCTGCGTACCCTTTGCCCATATAACCCCCATAGTACACCTTCCCTATGTTCCCCACTGGACACCTGCAACACCTGTGGGGCCAAAATGTGACCCACAAAGGACATACCATGTCTGAAACACATGGTCTGTATGGACAGATGCCACTGACACCAGGAAATACCTGTATCATGCTATCAATGTAGGTGCAGGGTCAACCTACTGTCCATTAACAGTTCCCGCCACATGAGGCCAGGACTGGCACATCTGATGATAACAATCCTTGTACACAACATGGGCCAGACACTCCAGGTACAGTTCCATATGTCACTGTACGTGTATGTGGGACATGTGCACATCCTAGACACCATCCATGTCATGGACTAAGGAACACATACATGGCAAGCAATGCACAGCAATGGCCACACACAATAGTTACCCAGGATACTGGATGGTGAATACAATACCCACCTGTGTGGGCAAATCCAGACACTACACCCCAGAGCCAAACTGCAAACCATTTTCATGTGGCCTGCTGCCATGGTATACCCATCACCTAGCCTTATATGGCCATCTGGCACAGTCGACCACTACACACCCGTGAAGCAATGCATCCATGCATGCAAGTACTGGCACCCTGTGTCTGTGTGTATGGTGTAAGATGCCTATGACCATATTCACACTCACTACAACCCCCTTTGGCATACTGAAGCATGCTGTCTGATGTCAGACACCTCCGCATACCCTTTGCCCATATAACCCCCATATAACCCCTGTGGTGCATGTGATACCTGCACAGTACTATGCTGTGGTAATCTAACTAGTGATGAGTTGTATTCCTGACCCTGCCAAGTGTGTCAATGTGTGTGGGTCCCCGAGAGACTGTGGCTGTGTTGATGCTGACACCTGTTCATGCGGTCAGGCACATGTACTACACCTACCAAATAGCTACCATAACACTGTTGCACATGTCACTCACCATCACATATATGTTTGGAGGGTTCCTCAACATGTAACCTATGTGGTGCATCCAATAGCTGCATAGACATGTGATAGCAATATGTAGTCAGTTAGGGGTTTGATGCCCTGTACTGGTAGGTGTGTGACACAAGCATGCTTAAGTTTTACTCTCTCACCCCTCCCTGAAATATCTTAGCCTCTGTCTGCCTCTCTCACTCCCTCTCTGGTGGAAGTGGAGACTTGCACCTGCTTTGCTTAGGCAGCAGCATATGTATTGTAAGTGATGCTCATGATCAGCTGATGGCCTGCATGAATTGCAGCCCTTCTCTAGCTGATTACATGCGGAACAGATGTGGTAACATTCCCATAGCCAATTGCATGGAAACACACTCCAATATCTAGGAACATCATATTGGTGTTGGGCTTTTTCCTTCACTGTGAGCAGGAAATAGATCTGCTGTTTGGCAAACAGCATCCCAGTTGGATTGGGGACTTACCTTTAACAACATACACTTTGGAAACAGGCCAACACACAGGAGGGGGGTGTGCCTGACTTGACTACAGACTGTAAGTGCTGCTATCCTGCATTTGGAGTAATGTTGGTTTAACAGGGTGTGTTTGGATATGGCTGCCCTACATATTTTAATACCTATCATGTCCATGCTATGTTTATGAGGAAACCCCCATCTGTAGGGTCATCTGCAGACTGGGTAGTGTGTGGTGCCTTTTGTTTCTTGTGTTACCCACAGAGCACCTATCTGTAAACTGCAGAAGGTAGTATGATGATTGCAGTCAGCAGATGGTGACAGCTGTGAGAGTTACTGACTTCATATCCCTCATAGGACATATGTTGCAACAGACCCTGTTACAACAGTAAATGTGTGAGGTTATCACAGCAACATGTCAATGCTGGCCCTGTATTTGTGCCTCCAGCCACAACTCTGTCAACCTTTGTACATATGTCATGCAGTAAGAGGTGCATATGTTCTGTACACAATATTTATTGGCATCATATCTGATAACAAGCCAGTGAGATATCAGACTGCTACCCATGTTATGTGTAGTAGAGGTTATATTTGAGGACATAACCTGGGCATTCTATGCTTGTGTGTACAGTACTGAGGTATTTGTACTTATGGTGATTTTCAACAGTGTGTGCATTGTGACTATGTACCTTGGCCTGTGTACAGACTGTAGTAGATGTCATTGTTCTTGGTCCTGTTCTATCTGATGTTACATGCTGCTCCACTGTATGCTACCCTATTGGCTTACATGTTTGTAGGGTCAAACACACACATACCCCATAACACAGACAGGCATTGGACCACACTGTGTAGTGGCCCAGTATATGTAGGGTTAGTGTGTGAGTAGCACATATGAGGATATACTGTAATATTACACTAGCTTGCCATATGTGGCTGTGGCTGTGTTCACATTGGTTGTGGTTATGCACTTTCACACAGGTGTCTGTTACTCTGTGCTATGATATGCCTGTAGAGCCTGCTACATATGCAGGTACATGTATATTCCCCCATAGGAAATGAAGGTCAGTGTTGAAGCAGTCTGCCTGTAGCCTGCACAGTGCTTTTTTACATGCCTAGCAGCTTAGTGTACTTACCCAGTGAGATGTCATGTCCATATACTTGCCAGATGTACTGCTGCTGGGCCACCATAACAGTCATGTATGTCAGACAAAGCAGTGGGATGCTGTACAGATGTATGGCACTAACTAGTGGGTAGTATGTGGCCATGGCACCTCTGTACCAGCAGTTATTATGTGTCAGGATAGACAGGGGTGTGTGAATGCATAACCTATGGGGGCAAATGTATACCAGTATTTACGTGAAATACCCATCTACATGGCTGTTAACATCTACATTGTCAGGCTTGGTCCACATGTCTTGCACTAAGGGGCTCTGTGTATATCTCTGGACTGACCAGAGTGTGTCAGACTGTCCACATATATTGGCCGTATCTCTGCTGTAGTCCACAGGAGCATTACTGCGCTAGCAGTGGTACTGTACTATGATGTCCTTAGGATGTCTGTCAGTAGCCAGTGGCGCACATGTTAAAAGCAGATGTGACTTCCCACACACACCATGTCTGTGAAGACAATCCCTATTACAGTAGCAATAGTCTACAAATATACCTGAAATACATACCTGACATCTCCTTGCGCTAAGAGGTTGGGACTATTGGGGCTGAGGTAGGGCTCCACTCCATGTTCAGGACATATGGTGAACATATATGTATACATAATTATCCATATATCTATATACACATATACATATCGACATACATAGATGGAAATGTATATGTACAGATATATATATATTTATATATAAATATATATATATATATATATATATATATATATATATATATATATATATAAGCACTCAGATATATACATACATGTCTACACATATACAGATAGAGATACATATGCACATATATGCATATATGTATGGATATCTACATGTATATTGACAGTAATAGGTATATCAGAATAGATATGTATGCACATATAGTTTTATATATATATATATATATATATATATATATATATATATATATATATATATATATATATATATATATACCCCCATAAATAGGCATATCTGTACACATAGGATGTGCATACATATATAGCTATATATACATATATCTATCTATCTATATATATATATATATATATATATATATATATGTATATATATATACATACAAAGAGATGTACACATGGCCATTTATATATGTTGCACTATACAGATGTGTATACAGACATTTGTATGAGTACACATGTGTATGTACATGTAGACATATATTGACCTATGATATGTATATATTCATATTCCTGTCATGTGTAAACCTCACGGTTGTGTATACCCTCCCATATATATCTCACGGTATGTATCTGCTATGTGTACATTATGATAAAACAACATATGTGATGCAACAGTCATATTAATAACAAGTAATACACAACTGTGGAAGTAAAGGCAATTGTTCAATACTATTCAATATGTGTATTGACAGCTATATTGGTAAAGCAACAGCTGTCTCCATAGTGGTCATGGTGTAGTGGTTAAGTGTTTTGACTTTAGTTTACAGGGTTCTGGGTTCAAGACCTGCAAAGGCTGTTCATTTTGTTGCTGGGCAGAACAACGGCTGTCGGATACAGAGTGGTTAAGGCAGTTTTGAACAGCTTTAAGTGTGCCTGCGCAGGTTTGCATGAAGCTAAGAGGTGCTACGCTATGAGTAAATGTACAGGCACTTACACAGTGTAGGCTTCACTTACCAGTGCGCAAATCAGTTCAGCTGTTATATTGCAGCAATATTGATACCTGCTAAGCATGGCTTAGCCCTGGTAACCAGTTCACACCACCCAGGCTGATAACATAGCAAGGTAATGACATCTGTAATAAGTGTATGCAATGCCATGTACAATACATGCGCCTATGTGCTGTCATTACAGTAGCAAGGGGTGTGAGTGTGTTGTGTGGGACACAGATGTATATGAGGCCTGTACATCATTGTTATCCATGTGAATGTCATACAGGGGTAGTAGCCCACGGTACATGCTGTCACACTGGCATGTAGTGTATCATAACAGTACTACTGTTGATAGTGCTTACCCAGGCAAAAGCAGAGTGCTAAATGTGCTACTGACAATAGGCACACCTGCAGTCATAGCTGGACTCTGAGCCCTCCATGTTGTATCCCTGGTTTGTGAGATGTGTCACAGTATATATCCCTTACTAGGTAATGATCTGACATGCTGAATGTAACTGTAATCTACCGTCTGTACAACCCATGTTAGCGAGGGCTTATGACATGTAGTTATGGCATACATATTGTTGTAAAATGTCTGTCAACACACTCGTCCTACTGCATAGCTACTTGCCAAACTGATGACTGTCAGTCACTGTACAGATATGCAGATGGCAGGTATCCAGCTGGGATATGTACATGCAACCTAAGCTTGATTGACACTGACATGTCTGCCCAGCTGTGTAAGAACAGGCACACATAGGAGATTTCACCCTGTACGCACCACATGCCACAGGTACCTCCACTACACTACCACAGTCAACAGAACATGCTTGGGTACAGGTCTCCATCACAGACCCTAACCATGTGTTGTAATGCATGTTGCATATATGCCAACTTGATCAACTCAGTGGTCATGTGCAGGAGGCTCCTGCCGAATTGGCTGATGCATGTCATTTTCACCCTGAACATCACCACCATAGTGTCTGTTGATTGATTGCCTGTTGTCACCTGGCAGGTGGCAGGATACCACTGTACACACAACCCCTATACATCCCATCTCTTCTTGGACAATAGCTAGATACACAGTTATAACCACCGGCAGCGTTGCACCCCTGTACTGACATGTGTACATGTGCATGACTGAGTATAGCAGTGTCTGCATGTTAGCACACCTGTACTTGGAAATTCCATGAGGGCCTTTACAACCAACACAACACCCATTGCCATAGTCAGTTCTGGCTGCTGATGTATGGGACATTACATGTACCCTGTTAAGCTCCTCTCCATACCGGCTACATGAGGCTTTCAGTACCAGAACAACAGTGTTGTACAAATGGGTTGATAGGCATGGGATACCCAATGTGTTTTGGCATGTGTGTGTATGTGTGCATGTCCATATATCTATAGGGTACAGCATTCTGAGGCCACATACTCCTATTACAATACCCAATGCCACACAGTAGTACAGATAGTGTTGTTGCTGCCCATAGGTGAGGCATGACTATGCAACAGCCTACTATGAGTGTGGCATGTGCATTAGATGCATATCCCTGTTGTACCACTGTTGAAGTATACTATGGGTTGTATCTCAGTCACAGCCAATTTGTGATGGTCAGTATGGCATTGTGTCATCGTGGGTTTCAGGGAGTAGACTATTCACTGGGGGATGTGGGTGCTGTGTACACTGTCATTATACCAAGGTACACCCGGTATATGTACCATGTACCACATTATGATTACCACTGTCACCATCAACCATACAGGTAACTGATACCACAATGCAGGCCAGTTATGCATGTGCTGTGTGCAGCCTACCTGTAACACATTGGATACATGGTCAAGGTAGTTAGCAGCGATAGGTCCTGGTCTCTCATATGTGTGTCTGCCTGGTATGTCCCTGTTAATGTGTATATGAAGGTGTGTCAGACTACATATTGTCCATATACACCCATTACATCCCCCATTAGCATACTGCACATGTCTGGGGATGTTCTGGATGTAACATGTAACATTGGACACACCTCACCCTAAATGCTGTGTGGTGTGTGCAATGTAAGCCATACACTTCAGTATCAATACATAGCTAGGTAGGGGTCTTGTCCCAGTGTTGCCAAGTAACAGTGTGCATGTATGTGGATGAGTCTACATCAGGTTACAGGGTATACATGCCCCAGCAGGTCACCTGGCCATGTGGCACAGGCAATAACTGTTTTAATAACCTGTGACATGTGTTCAACTATTCCCCAGATATGTGACAGCCATGGTATCAACAAAGTGCCATACCCATTGTGAAATATGACTGCAGACCATCCCCGTGCTGACACATGTACACCTACAATGCGAATGGATAACATTATAGGGACCGCAATCAACTAGTGTTACTAACAGCTATAATGCAACATTGCTGGATGGCTGCACTACCTGACATATATGCATTACACTTCGCTCCTTACAACATGTTACACTGCAATACTGTGGTACACTGTAGTACAGTCACTGTGTGCATCAGAACCATATTAGCCTGTCCCTGCATTGCTGGTATGGATGGCAGGGATGTGGCACAGGTATCAGCATATGCACAAGGTGTGATGTTGGTTGCCAGAGGCCGAGGGTGGGCCATACATTTGACAACCTGTGTATGGGTGAGGGGTGTACTGCAGTGAGATGGACATAGTGCTGTGGTGTGTGTAGGAATGGGGTTGCCCTAGGTGTGTTTGTATAGTGTGTGGGTATGCATGAACACAGTCCTGTCATGTGGCTGCCCTACACAGGTGTTTATGGACAGCTGCAGACCATATCTGATAGGGTGTGCACTTCATTGCTTCTGGCCATAGACACATGGACTGTGCCTGCAGGGGTTCCATGGACACGTCCAGGTCCAAGCCTCAATGTGCTACTCTCACCTGCTGATTACAAATGTCTGCTGGTACCAGGCCCTTCCTGCAACTGTCTAGGAACAAGTGCACGTGGCCTGCTGTGGTGTGGTGTAGACAGCACCCCCCACACACACACTGTCAGGGCTGGTACTGCCACTACAGAAGCCCCTTGGTGTCCTAGCACATCCACATTGACTGCCAGCTGTTGGTGTTGCTGGCCTACATCCACGTGGCCATTGCCGCACCCCCACCAAACGTTCAAGTATGGACACACCACGGTTGATGAGGGCCATCATCTCATCATGCCATCTATCCATGAGCTTGGTATAAACACGGATGGCACCAGACTGTTCACAGATGTTGTTGCTTACAGATATGAGAGCAGCCCTCTGCAGCCTCAGGCCCTGTCTGGTTTAATGTTGCATACGTGCCTGCGCTGCCATGACAGCCTGAAACATGCGCCTGGGGGTACCAGCTATGTTGCCTCTGCCAGGGGCATGATGTTCAGCAGCCCTACCATGAGACCCTGGGACATCTGCCTATGTGGTGCCCTACTGGACATCCGGCTATGCCTGGTGCAACCAGAGAGAGTAGGCATGGTTACCACTCTTTCCTGTGCACTGCCACCAAACACCAGCTGTCCCTCCACTATGGCCACTGGTGATGAGGTATGTATAGGCACTGTAACTGTGTGTGGGGTTGGGGTGGCTAAAAGGGGGAAGTCAAATGATGGCACACTGTCAGCCCCTGACAACCCCACCTGTGCCTCAACAGTTCTTTCATCATCTTTAGTGTCTGTATGGGCACCAACATCAGACTACATGCAGGAGGGACCCTGACCCACCTTGCCACCTGTGAGGGAAAACAATAAATGCACTTTATAACCTGTACAGCATTGCCTAACAGCACACACATACACACACACACACACACACACACACACACACACACACACACACACACACACACACACACACACACACACACACACACACACCTCCGTAATACCTACCTATCCATGACTTTACAGACAGTCCCATGTATATTTCCATGTGTAACCCATCCTACATAACACTTGTTAACATACACACATTGATACCACTCATTAACATATCAGTCCTCTAAATTCCTACACGAGTGGTCACAACAGAAAACTTGTTACTACATTACCTGCCTGACCTCTGTTTAGTATTTTTAGATGGCCTCACTGCTGTCATTCAATGTTCACCCTTTGTATGTCCGGACATCATGAGCATGGCCCCTATATTTGTGGGCTACTATGTTCTATCCATAATATCACACACTAGTGTGTCATGTGTATGTAATGCTCAGTACATGCCAGATAAGCTGCGTAATCAGCCTATCATGTGACAACTGTAATATTTGGATACACTCCCTGGTGTTGACTAGTACTTCCTTAATACATCTGAAGTGTTGCATATATGGGTTGTAGGTGACCTCTCTGCTGAATATGATATTAAGGGTGTACCTGGTGTCTACCTTCCCACTCGATGCCTGTTCCATGCTACAGACCATATTAAACTATCAGCTGTCCTTTGATTACACACATGGCAAGTATTCCTGGTATGTAATGTGGCAGTCCATGTAAATGTACTGCATGATCCCAGAGGGAGGTACTGCTGTATGAGCATCCCACAATCACACAAGTGCATACATGGCCAGCCACACAAACACACACGCATGCACACAAGCATCCTACATGCATTAATTTCCCTCCACTTTACCAGAGTGACCCTACAGACAAACTAACTACCCACCAGGATGCACACACACACACATACAGGTGAGGTTGCACAATGATAGTACACACAGTCCTCCTCTTACCCCTCTGTCAACATGCATAACATATATTACCCAACAGCATGCAGTGCAGCTATAGTCAATCCATGCTAGCAACAGTATACATGTGTGGATGCATATGCTGTGTCACTTGGTGAAGCCCCTCCCCCTGGATACCACTGCACCCATGAACACGGTACTGCTGTGCACCTGTCTGCACCCTGCCATGCACTGTGCACCACACCTCACAGGTATACAGCCCATTGCTGAATGTGTACTACTGTGTCAGTTATGTCAGCTTTAATGCTCACAGCTCCTATGTTTTCCAGCAACACATATCTGGGATGATATGTGGACAGATGTCATTTGTGAATGCCTGATGTCTGATTTTAAAGCTCTCAACATTAGCGGACCATGTATGACCAATACAGTACTCTTACACTGACAATGATCAGAGCATGCCATGGCTATGGGGGGTATACACACCCTTACTGATATGATGCACCCATCCTTGATCTGCCATGGGACCACATCACAGCATAACTTAACAGTACATGAGCCCAATATGTGACATATATCCTGTACTTTTACATGCAGTGTCTACAGAATGTGTTAGGTGTGTGGATACTGTCCACAATGCATACACAATGTGTGGGCATATGTGTGCACACACTTATCATGTTGGTTTGTCGCACCTCTTGTTGTGTGTACTACAGCAGTCACTGCTCCTGGCACGGGGTATACCAGCATGGGCCATCTGTATTTGCCAGTGTATGTTCAGTCTTCCCTACACATGTCCCCCATTCTGCATGATTGCAAAGGTCTACTCATGAGCACATCCCTTGGTGTTCACACATTGCCATCACTATTGCTGTGGGGGTAGGGTTACAGCTTCCACAGGTCCTGAACCTGACTATGTGCAGATACAGCCATCCTTAACATCCTTAAGAACCCTGCTGCAGTGCACTGGCTTGTCATGCTGACACCCCTCCCCTCTCCTTCAGCCTTTTTGCATATGCATGACAAGTAAGCCCTACACATGTGTGTCACTTTGCAGTGTCCCATAAACTGAACATCACATATTACAGCCTAGTCCCAGCTGAAAATGTGGACCACTGTGAGGCCTTATGCCATAGTGTATCCCTGCAACAGTTGCCATTGTCCTACAGGTACATACTCTGGTGTTGCACTGTATATGGGTGTTATTCCAAACATGCCCCTGCTTAAGGCCATGTCTGCCACCAGTATGTTACTCCCTGTAGACATGTTCCGCAATGACAGGATGTTAATTATCATGCAGGTGTCTGACATACCCTTCCAATACCCCATCATGGTCACCCCTGTGATGCTGTACATTTCACAGCAACAATATGTGCACATGTACAGCATGCATTTTGGGTAGGTGTGTTAGATGTGTGCATGGAATAAACCATCACCATTACATGCCTGGTGTATTGGCAAGCATCTACATAAACCATACTCACCAGCTACAGGCTGCTGCCTTGGTGGTATCCCAGAGGGGCCTACATAAGAGGGAGAGAGATGCAAAGTCAGTGGCCACAACTGTGGCAGTGCTACAGGGTGTGTGCAATATTACAATACAACAGTACATTTTCACAATACTATCACATATGGACATCTGTTTATCACTACTATGCAGCAACAAAATATATCTATGACATGTCAGATATGCATGATCTACCCATAACGATGCAGATGTATACACAACAGTGGTCCACGGATGTGCCCGGTGGCCTTACCTGCATGCTCCTCGGCCAGTGGGTGGGTGGCACCCACTTCCACAAAGGTGTCTGGCGGTTGGTGGCTGGCCGGATGGGCAGGTACCTTGAGGCTGGCCATGAGCTCCTCCACATGTGTCGGGGGGATGGATGGCATGCCTCCCTGTGGCAAGGTGATTTCCCGGACTGCAGCAGCACACCAACGGGCATTATGAAGCAGGTCAGAACAATGATGCTGGACCTGCTCATTACTGAGGTTGTGCAGTCTGACATCATTGACCCTGTGGACTAAGTCGTTCCACAGAGCGGATTGCTCCTGCTGATTATGGGCAGCCCAGCCAAACAAGGTTGCATAGTGATGGAATGAGTCCATCCATCAGGATGTCATTTTCCACTGCTGTGTAGGCTGGCAGCCTTCCATGAGAAATCATGCCTGAAAGACACAAAGATGGACACAGGTGTGAGCAAGTCATGAAGCAAGGTTACCACTGTTCTTAATAAACATCACTGTCACCCCCCCACCATATCAGTGACAACAAACCCTACACACAACTCAATAGGTATGGCTACAGCATACCTACCAGTGGCGCAGATATTGTACTGTACCACGCTTTGTGCAATGTGTTTGTAGCCATGCTCCCTGTGTGGACACTATCATTGCTGGCCTGTTACAGACTATTCACCTGCATATCATTGTCAGAGCTACAATTGTTCCATATATGTCTGTGGTATGCTTGCTATGTGTGTGCTGCACATCTGGCATACTATGTTATTGCGGTTATCTATGCATGCTGTTGGACATGTTTTGGGATTGTGTAGACTATTACTACCAGCATGTGTTCTATAACAGTGACACAATAGCATATATATATGTACTATTGGCCAGCAGACCCACCTCTCCAAACACATCTGCCCATGTTACCTGGCCACATCACATGTGTGCCCCTCCATGGGACCTCCTCATGTACTGGTCCAGCAATACCGTCAGGTGGGAACAACCCAGGGGATGTTCCTCCTCCCTGGGGGCACACACAGACATGTTCCTGTCCCCTGAGGTCAGGTCCAGGGTCTGTTCCATAACGGGCTCCACAGATACATGTGGGATATGCTACATCACTCTGAGGCACCCAGTACACATTCATAGGGCCAACATGCTCTTCCTGCTCAGACTCCAGGCCAGGCACCTTCAGGACATAGACAGCTGTGGTGAGTAACAGTGGGTGGGAGGCTTGTTCCCATTGTGTCCATATTTGGGCCCATGGGACGTCCACATCACAGACCACACACACCATCCAGGGTGTTTACCCACCATATGTGCAACATACCACCACTGTAGGCTGTCCTCCATATCTACCAAACCTGACCACCTCCACAACTATACCTGCCATACTTCTCCATATTCCCTTTCCATACTTCACAGGCAAGGGCAATGTGGTCCCAACAAGGGGTTCACATGTGACATACCCATCCATGTTGCACACACTGACAGCTGTAGATATCTGTATGTGTTGCTATGTGTGCTGTTTCCTCACACATAGCATGCAGCACTGTGGTAGTAATATAGAGGACATGTATTTACATACATATATGTTTGTGTGTGTGTTTGCAGATATTTAGACGTGCATATAGGTATATATTTATGTATGTGTAGATATATGTGACGTTATATATATGTGCTCATATATATGTCTACACATGGGTATCTGTATATTTGTGGACATACATGTGGATATATATATATATATATATATATATATATATATATATATATATATATATATATATATATATATATATATATATATATATATATATAGATATATAAGACATCAGGTCCATAATCTCGCAACACCTTCTTGTACAGCTGCACTGTTCTGTTTGCTACAACACAGACAGGTGCCACATATGGACACAGCCTGACATGAGGGGGTATATGTAGGGCCAGATTGCAGGTAACCCTATTACATACATATGGCATTTCTGCATGCTACAATACAGATTAACCTGAGTATCCAGCAAGGGGTGGGCTGTGGATCCTATGTGTCCATCATAATGACATTACTTCCACCACCAGCTATTGGACACTTAATATACATACTTCCCATTACATAAACATACTATGCTGGCTTACATCTTATCAGTCAGAACTGCTCTGCACAGTTGACGGGTATGGCCCACTACCCACAGGGCTGGACTCTATGGTCCTTAGCAGTTGTTCAGCTGAACATCATTACAACAACACCTGAAGGCACATATAAATCATTTCACATTATCTATCCCATTATTATGGACACAGTACTATGGTCAAATACATACATATATACTTCACATACTTGTTATGGGAATGCAGACTCTTCTGGAAGTTTTTTTTTTCTGTGCCTTATACGCACACCCCTTCTCTCACTCTCTCTCTCACACTCTCAGTCTCTCTCCAGTAAATGGAATATGTTGATTTGCATCGATTGCAGCATGGAATTTGTAGGTGATGCACATGATCAGGTTATGGCCTCTGCACCAATCAGTGTCCTCCACTTGCTACCTGCATGCAGCATGCTGTGTAGTACTTCCTATTACAACTGTCATGGCAACCAACTACTATAAATCCCTACACCATGTTGATGTGGTCCCTTTACCTTTCCTGTATGATGGGCATTCTTCATGTGTGTGGGCATCGGTGTTACAGACAGCAGGTAGCAATACCTCTTACAGGAGGACCTGCACACTCAGGCCAGCTACATATTTGTAGGAGGCTCCAGAACTACAGACAGAGTGTGAGTAGTGTTGTTGTATGCATTGTATAGCACTTGTGTTACAGGGTTTGTGTGTACATACTAGTGTAACTTGGAATGCACTCTGTCTGCATAGTTTTCAACTGTGGGCCTATCCTCTTGATGGCCAGAAGTGTGCCTGTTATGTTTTGTCTGTCCACCACACAGGTCTTGTGTCAGATATATCACTGGCAGTGTGTGTGTGTGTTAAGTGCTATCACTACATGGCTACATCCATTTCTGTTTCTAACTTCATAGTCCTGACTAAGGGTTTGTTGCAGACTATACTGTAACTCCAAAGACTTGCTTAGTGTATGACAACATTTTTATACATATGGGACTGTGTTCCAGCCTCTGTCCTCCACCGACATACCAGGCTTTGCACATATGACATGCTGTCAGGGGTTGTTATGTAGTGGGCTGTGAGTATGTCATGCTGCCATTCCTGTCGTCAGTCCACTGCTATGTCCCCACACATACTGTGGGGTTGGGTCTATATATGTGTGTGGGCTTCACCTACACAATACATGTGTGATCTTATGCACACCAGAGGTCAGTATATGTAACAGTGGTATATGACCCTGTTTTATCGAGTCTGGGGGGGGGGGCTGCACCATAACTAACCTAGGCTGTTACAACATGTGGGGGTATCAGGGGTAAGCTGCCTTAAGGTACCTGGATTTTACTGTGAATTGTATTACCATACAATCTACCTTGGGTAAATGCAGGCCTACTGCCTCCTGCCATACAAACTGTTCTGTTTGTCAGTGTGATTGTGATGGTGTCAGTTTTGCCTTGCTATGTAATAGATACATCCCATTGTGTCAAGAGAGGTCTTTACCCACTAGGTATTGTGTACAGAGTGTAGATAGAGGCTGCTGGACTATACATCTGGATTACTTACTGTCGATTGCTTGGTATCCTGTGGGCCAGTTTGTCTTTACTATTGTACTCCTTGAAAGCCTTGGCCTGGACAGCAACATATGTAAACCTTTCCAGATTACTGCATTAGTATAACAGTTTCACAGTTGCATTACTCAGTTTATATGGATGTCAGTGTCTAAACAGCTACATGACATGGCATATACAACTGTAATATTACACAAATAAAGCTTTCCCATGTATGCAAACCTGTGTGTGGTGTTATATCCTTTTACATATCTGTGGGTATATGTTGCAGGCAACGATTGTCATTTATATGGGTGGCTGATACAGTGTCCAAATGGTAAGGTGGTAAATGTTGGCATAGTGATTGTCTACATATGTATCTTCCTATACATATCTGTGTGTGTGTATGTGTAGTTACAAATATACATATATATCTATCTCTCTCTCTCTCTCTCTCTCTCTATATATATATATATATATATATATATATATATATATATATAGGTTTATTATCATAAATTCGAAAATCAGAAAAATGTGTCTGCATTTTGAATTTATACATCGAAATGAACATTTCGAATTAACCTAAAGTCGAACAGCTGTGTATTGTCGAAAATGTCGCCGCGACATTTACGGCAATACACAGCACTCCCACCCGTAACTACCTACCTACCTAGCCTAAACTCACAGTTATGCAGGGCAAGCCCCCTGCACCCTAATGAGGGGCTGTGCCCCCACACCCCCTACCTTAATATTCCAACTCCGAGATCGCACTACAGTGAGGAAAGGGATGTATTTCCCTAACCACACTGAGCTAACGTTAGAATTGCGAATGCACAGTCCATTCACAATGGTAACGTTCGCTCACATCACCTGCCGAAATATGAAGTATTCGAACATCTGTTGTTCGAATACTTCATAGCCGTGCAAGTGCACGTCGGCATTGTGATAGTAAACCATATATATATATATATATATATATATATATATATATATATATATATATGTGTGTGTGTGTGTGTGTGTGTGTATATCTGTATCTGCATATATGTGTCTGTGTATATGTATCCTATGGATGTTGATTGCTTCCATTGTACATTCCCTATGGGAGGCAGACTGTACTGCAAGATATGTTATTGATACCAGCCTGACCTCATACAGGTGGGATGGAGTACTGTTAACATCTTGTGCCCATGTCGTGTCAGGTCCTGGTTATGGGATCTGCAACAATTGGTAGTGTATTGCTGGGCAGAGATGTTTGGCTGTAGGGAGAATACCTATTCTTACTAGACATATCTTGTTTGGAGCCTCTCAACCCCATTAACGGTGCGTGTGGACATATATGTTTTTGTTATGTTCCCATTTGGGTCTACTTCTATTCGCTGACAGCCCATTTCACTGAAACCCATTTCGTTGACAGCTCATTTCACTGACAAACATTCTAGGTGGGGGGCTGCCCCCCCCACCCCCCCCCCCCAATGTGGGGGGCTGTGCCCCCCACACACCCCCAACTATATATAACAACTCCATAGTCGCACAACAGTGGGGAGGGGGGCAAAACCCAGGTTTTTGCCTTGAATACTTTTGTCAATGAAATGAGCTGTCAACGAAATGGGTTTCAGTGAAATGGGCTGTCAGCGAATAGAAGTAGACCCTCCCATTTATATATACAGATGTATGTCTGTATATACCTATATATATATGTGTGTATCTCTGCTTACACACACACACACACACACACACATATATATATATATATATATATATATATATATATATATATATATTGCAGTATATATATATATATATATATATATATATTATATATATACATATAGATGCAGACATATGTATCTATAGACGTATGCAAATGTATGTATGTATGTTTATATATATATATATATATATATATATATATATATATATATATGTATTTATATATATATATATATATATATATATATATATATATATATATATATATATATATATATATATATATATATAAAGCGCTTTCGTTAAAGTGCCCCCCACTTTAATATTCTCACTCCGAGATCACACTACATTGAGGAAAAGGGAATATTCACTTATCCGCACAGTAGCACGATCTCCGCAACAGTCATTCCCCCATGACTCCCTATAGCTGCAGGCATATTTCCATGAAAGTGCTTTTTTGGTAAAAAGCCCTTTTGCAGAAGTATGCCCAGCTGTTTGTGCTTCGGTGAAAAGTTCCTTTGGGGATCAGTACCGATCCCGTCTTCACACACATATATCTACATATTTAAATACATTTCCTGTACTGTTGAATGACTGTGCCGGATGATATTTTTGTGAAACCATCAGGGTTATGAATATCTGACATGCATAAGTGGTAAATTACTTTGGCTATAGTGTGCAGAGTCCTGGGTTTGTGTCTTGCAGAGGCTGTTTATTTTATTGCTGGGCAGAACAGGGGCCATTGGATTCAGAGTGATTCAAGCACTTTTAAGCAGTTATAAGTGGGTTTGCACTGGTTTACAAGGAGGTAAGCACTGCTAACTTCCGGTTACTGTTTCTTATACTCAGCTTTTAAATTGCTTCACCCATGTACCATTGCTTACCCCCATGCAAACAGGCTTAAACCCGTATACTGATGCTTAAAAGTGCTTACTCCCACTTACCCCTGTGCTAATTTTTTTAAAAGAAAAAAAAAGGGTTGATAGGAAAGTGGTGAAAAAGGGGCCCAAAGAGGGAAAGGCAGTAGGGAAAATAGCCAGGGATGTGCAGGAGGGTGCAGGGAAAGTCCATAGCTGCCCATTTCTTCAACAGCAACATCTGTGCATATACACTGACTTTGGAGGTAGATTTGGACACTCAAACCCCTGAGAGAAATGTGAAGACAACATTAATATGCTGTGATGCCATTTAGACCAGATTACATGTGTCCAGTGGACACGTGTGTGAAATGGAGTGCTATGTATGGGGAAAGATTTTTTGGGGGGAACAGATTGCCCTTTGCTCTTCAGGTGATTGTGGGATGTTGGGGATGTATTGCTGGTATATTTGGGGAGGTAGTTTGGATAGATTAACAGACAAGACAAACAAGACGCATACAGGAGTGGTATATGTCACATGTGGGGGGTAAACACCTTGATGGGGAGGGTTGTTGGGAAATCAGATGCCCATGAGCCCCCTAGTGGAAACAGTGGGACTGAGATCCCACCCATGGGCAGTCACCACTGCTCCTTCATAGCCCTGTAGGTGGCTGTGCTGGGGTCTGAGTTGGAGAGCCAGGCAGACCCTCTGGTCATGACACGTGGCATTTGAACTGCCATAAAAGATCTCCAAACCACTGATCGAGCTCTCTACACACCATGACTCAGACCTGGCATCAGGTGACAGCTTCATGTCCGCCCCTGCTCCCAGGGGGGGCGAGCCCCATGCCCTGAGCCGGTTCCACCCAAATTTGGTGCAAGAACAATGGATGAGGAGGTCCCAGGTTGGGCCCTAGACATGCTGGTGCCTGGTGCCATGGCCAGCTGAGGTGGGACAGGTGGATTCCCATATGTGCTATGGTGTTTATGGTGTATCAACATAAGTGGGTTAGTAACAGTCAACACATTCCAAGGTTAGGTATAACAGCATGCATAGATATTCCCATTAACCCAGACACCAGATACGGAACAGTTGCATAGCAGACGGAACACATGCATATATGGGACCACAGTGGTAATAACAACAGCATGCAGGTACATTGATGGCACCATGCCACTAATATTGGAGTATTTCAACATAGCACATGCATGGAAACAGATTTCAATAATTATCAACCAATAGGACATATTCCAAACAGAACAGTGAATTCATTACATACCAGTTGCGGTAGGTATTTAGTTTATTGTGGGAGATATGGTTGGGGTGGGGGGAGATGTCAATTAACAACTAGTATATTCCTGTAGTTCACATTACTTTCCTAGTCAGTGCTGTTATCTGTACCTTACAAGTATTACTCAACTACCCTATTGCCTTAGTTTGGACAGTGATATGGCTGTTGTCATCTTTATATATGAACTGGTTTTACCTGCAGTATACACCTCTTACCCGGTATACCTGTGGAGGGAATGTTTGTTAACACTACCTGTTTCTACACATACTCCCAGATTCCAGGTTGATGTTGTGCACATACCTGTCCATCTCTTTCTGCACAGACTCTGGCCATGTCTTTACCATATGCAGGTGAACTGGGACATATATAGACTATTGCTGTCTTCATCCTTTAGTGACTTACCATATTCTTGTACAGGCTTTCCTACAGTTATATTATGTAGCACAGTGTGGGTGATGGTGATCAGTGATACGTTATTATTCAGAGCAACTGCAACACTCACAATTCCATACAATACCAGAGTAAACAGTACCAGTGCAGGGTATCAAGCTTTTTATTTCTTGGCACAGTGTTCATATCCAATGTACCTGTGGGAGCAATGCTTGTTAGCACTACCTGAATGCTGCCACAGAAAGTGCCAGATTATGCATTAGTATTTTACACATACATCTCACTCTTTTACTTTAACACACTCTCATCACAGCTTGACAATATGGGGGTGTAGATAGGACATACTTGGCTTATTACTCTCATAACAGTTTTTGGAGTTGCTAGAGTGACAGGTTTGTTCTCATAGATGTGTGACAATCAGTTGTATCCCCTGTTTGCTGCCTAAACATCTGGGATCATCCCACTGATGTCCCAGGGGACAAGGTGACAGGCAGCATATATGGGCCCATATACTGGACATTCTGGCCTTATCTGTACAGTTGTGGGATATGATTCTGTATTCAGCCTACTTCCACTCCCAGGATTCAGACCTTGGCTGTGTCTGCTACAATTAAAACACTGTTCATCAAAGTTGTGTGTGCTATATAGATATTGCTGTATATCTCCTATCTGCTTTCTATCTTATAATTCTCCTGTGGTTTTGCATTCTGACCTTGTGTTACAGCACTCTTATGCAGGATTCTCTAGACAGTTATATTTTGTAGGACAGTGTGGGTGACAGTGATAAGTAATACCTTATTATTCAGAGCAACTGCATCAGTCACAATGCCATGCAATACCAGAGTA
Organism: Protopterus annectens; assembly: GCF_019279795.1. Lineage (NCBI taxonomy): Eukaryota > Metazoa > Chordata > Ceratodontiformes > Protopteridae > Protopterus > Protopterus annectens. The sequence goes on from NC_056751.1 coordinate 654,857,711, forward strand.
AACAGTACCAGTACAGGGTATCATTATTGTACTTCTCGGCACGGTGTTCATATCTGACAGACCTGTGGGAGAAATGTTTGTTAGCTCTACCTGAATGTTGCCACACACAGTACCAGATTCCACATTACTATTGTGCACATACATCTCACTCTGTTACTGTGCACACTCTGGTCACAGCTTGACAACATGGGGTTGTAAATGGGACATACGTGGCTTCTTACTCTCATAAGGTTTTGGAGAGTTGCTAGTGTGCCAGATTTGTTCTCATGGATGTGTGTCAATCAGTTGGATTAACCTGTTTGCTGCCTATGCGTCTGGGATCATCCTACTAATTTCCCAGTGGGACAGGTTGACAGGCAACATATATGGGCCACTTTACTAGACATTCTGGGCATATCTGTACAGTTGTGGGGTATAACTCTGTATGCAGACTACTACCACTCCCAGAATTTGAACCATGGCTGTATGTGCTACAAATACAACAGTTTACATCTCAGTTGCATGTGCTATTTGGATTTTGCTGTCTGCCTTTTCACTTTCTGTCTACGTGTATCTCAGTTGTACTAAATGACCTCTGGGGATTACATCAGTCATATACAGGCATTCCTACACATTCTATTTATGGTGCACAGTGTGGGTAACAGTGCTTAATACAACAGTACTATTACGTGATTGCCAATCTACATTGCCATATGATACCAGAGTATACACATGCAGTCCAGCAGTTAGATCTTTATTGTCAGGCTATAATGCTTTTATTTACAAACAAACTATATGAGACTCTTCCTGCCATATTCTCCAGTGTATTCAGTTATTGCCTCAAACAATACAGGTTTTATACTGGCAATTAATTTACTAATACTTTTAGATTTTTTTCCTATGACAGTACATGCAAGAGTATTACTAACCTGCCTCACAGCGCAACTTCTCCAGGCAACAGCCACAGGCTTCCTGGTTCACGGCCCACTCACTTGCAGCTGTGAAGGACATAAGAGAAATATTTAGCCATACCTATCCAGGATATACATGGGCTGGCAATTATTACACACATAGTGGAGTGATACACACAGCTGGGGAAGCCCCTGCCATGCTAGCCTCTTGGATCCACTGCTGCAAGAGGTCCCCCTTACATTGCTTCAGGTCGGCATAGTGATTCCTGACCTGATCACCAGTTCGGGATATGCCAGTGGCACTGGTGAGGTCATGGCTGAGATGGTCCCAAGCTTCTGCCTTGTATTGAGAACCCTGGTACTGGCCCTGCAGCAGTCTCTGCTCATGGGCTTTGACAAGGAGTCCTGCCATGACTCTGGACTCCTGGATGCCCCAGTGCTGCACCCAGAAGTGCACACCCTCTCCCCTTTCTGCCATGGTGCCTGCAAGGGGAATCTACAACCAGTTATGAGATGTATTCCCACCTGTTGGGTTTAAGTAGGGCAGATTTTCTGCACCTTGCTGTGATTGGCCAGTTTTGAAAAGGCTAAGCTATAGGCAAACCTACTTACCTAAGGGTGGCATTGCTTAAAGGGGTATACCACTGGGCACATTGAGTTAGCTGGCCTACACATACACCTCCCAAGCTGGCCTGTGCAATGCTTAGTGTTGCTTACTACAGACTTTGCATTATATTTTATTTTTGGCATTTATTTTATTATTTGTTACATCTTATATATATATATATATATGTCTGTTATCCATGATTCGAGTGTACGTACACTGTATGGCGTCCTTGTGTTTTATTTGGGACTTCAACACTCTATTACAATTACACCTCACATCAGGGCTTACTGCTGTACCCCAGTTCACATATTTATGTTATGTAGTGGGTTAGACTGTATACTGATTCCTTTCACAGGTTCAGTTTGATTTTACTATAGTGAGGATTTGTTTGGTGATACCTCATTTTGCTGTATTGCTGCGATGGCTTGGTGGTTAACTAACTGTGACTATAGCGTATGGGGTCTTGGGTTCAAGACCTGCAAGGCTGTTTATTTTGTTGCTGGGCAGAACAACAGCCATTGGATACAAAGTGATTAAGGCACTTTTGAGCAGTTGTAATCGGGTTTGTGCATGTTTCCGTGAGGGTAAGCAATGCTAACCTCCAGTTTCATATGCTTTTAGAGGGTTAGCTTCAATACTGCTTAACCTGTGTTGGCATTGCTTTCCCCCATGCAAATGGGCTTAAACTTGTTTACTAGTGCTTAAATATACATACTACTGCTTATTGGTGCTTACACTTGCTTACTTGTGCTTACTCCTGCTTACAACTGCACTGATTTAGACAGTAATATCTAATCATTTTTTGGAAGGAGAGGGATTTGGAAGCTGTATGGGGTTATCATTCATTACACATTTTACCTTCCATTTGTATCCATGATTCCTGTGTACATATACTGTATGTGGCACATGTGATTATCTGTGGACTTTGCAAAATTATGACACTAACACCTCACATCTGCATTTAATGCAGTACTCCAGTTCACAAATATATGTTATTTAGTAGGTTATGCAACAAAAATATTGGTCATAACGTGATTTGACATGGAAAAAGAAATGTGCTGCAGTGGGACTCGAACCAGACATGCCTGCTTGTACGGTGAATGCTCTGCCCACTACACTATTGCTATACTGCATATATCTTCCTTGTTATCCTCTTCGGCCATTTAAGCCGCATTAACTGTAGCTAAGCGATGGGCAAACCCGCGCTCCTACGGTTAGCTTTAATCAGATTCATAAAAAATAATGGCATGTTTATTTTCTTTGCATTTACTATTACTCTTGTACACATGGGAGGATGTTGCTGGGGTATGTGGATACCTATGAGTGGTCTAGCTCATTCTTTTGGCCTTTCTGTCCTTCATTGTGGGGGCGTGTATATTCTGAGAGCGCTGATCTCAGACATGCCACATGTACTCTTACATGCTCTGTGTAAGATTAGGACCTCTGGCAGCACGTCTTCATTACTATGCATGGCTCGCTGCCATCCTGCTCCTAAACTGACATTTCCATGCAGGACTAAGCTAGTCCTGCAAGGAAGGTTATTAAATTTGGGGGACTGTGATTTATTTAGGGCTTTTGTCCAACTCAGGACTTCTTCAGAATAAATAAAAAAATTCTAATTTATTTTATAAAAACAGCTGATCAATCCAACATGTGTCTCAATAATTCAACAATCCAATTATGTAGCTATTAATCAACCTATTTAACATAACTTAGTAACAATTTCCCTAAAAAGCATTTTATATTGATAGTTTCATTTAAACCAGGAAATTTGTCAGCTTGTAGCTTAAGCTGCCACTGAATGTTGCTTTTTTTCTAATACCTGTCTGTAACATCCACATCTATAATCCATAATGACATGTTCTAACAACTCAAAGTATGTCTAAATAAACCATTGTTAACCCCCAGGATTCAGCAAGCTCTGCATGGTGTGCAGGAATAGTACAAGAGCTGCTGCAAGCAATATGGCCAATGAGTGATCCAGGAAAGAACTCCTGGGATGTGCACAAGCGCTCCTACACTATTCCTGCATGGACACAGCTCCTGTATGCTAATTACCCCAGTTTCAGGTGAAAGCCATGAAAATGAGGTGAATTAGCGATCCAGGAATCAGGCAGGTGTCTGTGCAGGAAGAGTGTAATCTGCAGAAATGTATTCTGCTACTAACAGAATACATTTCTGCAAATTACAAAACAGAGGCATGACAACTCCAAGGAAAGCATGTATTCAATGTAGTAGGCATGTCAATAGCCAAATATATGGCTATTAGTATGGGAAATAGTTGCAAAATTATAAAAAAAAATAGCTTTTATTTTTTTTGGCCGATTTTAGCCATTTAAGCACAGGGCAGTGGTGCGCAAACAGGATTGGCCTGAAAATAAGAAAAAAAGTTGCAAATAAGCTTTTAAACCAAAATCAGCATTTTGCCATAATAGTCAATGGCATGCATAATACAACAATACCATGGAATAGTGGTTGCTAAGGTGGAAGGCTGAGTGTCAGTTTTGTAATCATGCATTAGCCGTCAGTTTTATGCAAATGAGAGTATTGATGCTGAATCACAGATTTCCCCTCAGTGCTAGCTTGCACCCAACTGTGTAGGTGCAGCAACACCATGGTATAAGCATAAGAAGTAGCTGACCTCAAAAGGGGGAGTGTCATGCATGTGGTAAGCTTACTGGAGCTCTGTGGCCCACGTTTGCCCTAAGCTAAGCACAGCTAAGGAAGGGGGTGTGTCTGAGGCTGCCTAACAGTGTTTGCCTTTCCTAAACGGGTGTGAATGCTGTGCACTGGGTTTTAAAAAAAAAAA